>NC_079896.1:14994745-15124459 GCF_024868665.1 Triplophysa rosa
ATTTTTCTTTACTTTGAACTGCAACCTTTCCTCTTTAAACAGATGACAGACTCTTCTACACGGGCCCTAGCAGAGCAGGCAGTACATACGGCTAGTTGTCCTGTCAGAGGAAGAGAAAACATCTGATCTTACAGAGTGCCACAATAACCCAGGAACTGTCAATCACAGCGGTGTCAGAGGCACTCAAAACAGGGTTATTGCTGGCTACTATTGGTCCACAATAATCAACGACGTGAAAGAATGGGTAATATACTACAGAGGTGGTACTTTACTTTACTGAATGACCCCATCAAACTGTTGTGCCAGTCTTGCATTCCATTAAAGTACTGCTTACAATATTTGTGCATACTCATGAGACTAACAAGCTAGTCTCAAGCTTGTGTACAGTTTTACCAGCATTTGACTGATGCTAATTTTGTCCCATGCAGGTAAAAGAAGCTTGGGAGGTGGTTGGTTTAGATTGATTGGACCACTACCAGAAACAAGTATGTCCGTACCATGACTGACTGTACACCAAGTGGGTGTTTTCAGAACCCATGCAGTCAGACAGCAGCTGAAGCTGAGACAATGCATCATTTTAAACATGGCCGCTTTCACAAGGATGTAACCGATCTGCCTTTAATTTCAGATGGGAAATGCTTGCCTCAAGATTGTATAAGAAGCTGCACGACAACATTTACTGTGTACTATTGTGGCCCGGTTTCACAGACAAGGCTTAGTTTACGCCAGGACTAGGCCTTAGTTAATTTGTATCTGTACAAGTTAGTTAATCTGTATGCTGATGGTAAGAATGTTTAATTTGTCAGAGCTGTTAGATAATAAAAGCAAACTCTTACAGTGTTATTTGTGTTTCACAGTATATGCACCTGCACATCGTGTCCATTAACATTCACAGAGGTAAGATGGATTTTCCCACAAGAAAACATATGCCATCAAACTACTGTGTGTGCGTTCGTGCATGTGTGTGTTTTAGGAGGAGGTTCCATTGATTTGCCAGTGGTGGTGCGTTCAACAAGTGTATGATAGACTATCCAGCCAACATAATAATATTACATCTGTAAAGTCACTGTTGGTAAAGTGAGAACATATTAGTGACTGTTTAAACTGCCATTTGCAGGTTTCATTCGCGCACACAGCCAATCTAACGTTGTTTTTAAACGCATCATTTGTTTTTTTCATGTCACAGACACCCGATGGTAGTCCAAACCATTGCAGTCTATCTGTCCTTGCGGTTTTCTTCTCACCTTTTTGATTTCAACATGGCAGCGGAGTGAAATCTATTGTGGTCATATATTAAGCAGTTGGATGAATGCTGAATATGTGCCTATATACATACATGAATACAAACTTGTGTCTTTATTTTACCAGGCGCAGCAGCCAGCCATTGTCAGAGACCTACATTCAGCATGGGACTGAGTACAAAGTCACAGAGACTTATTCCATGGGGAGGTGACAGAGCCTGTATTTTTGCGGATGCACAGGGACGATCAACAAAATGTCATCAGAAAGGTCCTGAGGGGTCAATTTTCCAAGGCGAAGGATGACTTTTTGTTTGTATTTCAGTATCAAGAAGACATGGAAACATTTTTTGGCATACTGTACTGATAAACACGACCTAAAGGTCAATGCCATGTTCCTCAATCAGCAATTTAAGTAGATGAATAGTTGAGTGAGTGAGTGAGTGACTGAGGGAGGGAGTGAGTGTGTGACTGAGGGAGGGAGGGAGGGAGGTAGTGAATGAGTATGTGACTGAGGGAGGTAGTGAGTGAGTGAGTGTGTGACTGAGGGAGGGAGGTAGTGAGTGAATGAATGACTAAAGAAAAGAAGGAACAAATGTATAAATAAATCAATTGAATGAATTCAGAAAATTCTGTGCGTTTCTTTAATACAGACATTTGTTAAAGTATGCTAAAATATGAAGAGCATAACATATAAATAAAACACACACTTTACTAAATAGTGTCTTAAAATTCAACTTAATAGTTAACATTTGTATTTAATTTTTCAATTATTTAATTGGGGTAACAATTTGTGCCACATATTAACCTTTACATATTGTGCCAAAAAAAGGATTTAAGAGAATCATTCATAAAAAATATAAACTTTTAGTTTTACTATAAACAAAAACATTTTTTATATGAATCTATTTCTCACCCCTGACATATAACATTTTGTAATATTGTATTTTCATTGGTATTAAAAATTAAAAAGCAACATAAAAAATAATAGAAAAAACTATTTTCCGCTCTAAACAGGATTCTTAGTGTATCCCTCGTACGTTTCTCCAAACCATTACAAATTGTAATGTGTTTAATGTCTTTTGATGTTAAATGCAATTTTCAATAAAGAGTTTATTTAAAAACTATTTCCGGTATGGAACAAACTTTTTTTTAAATGCCGTAAATTGTATCGAACGGACGTGGCGTCAGTTTCGCGCATGCGCGGAACAAATCGTGTTTCCGGGACGGATCGGGTAGCGACACGCACCTTTGTACATAAAGTAAATATACTCAAAAAGTGTACTTAAGTACAATACTCAAGTAAATGTACTTAACTACTGTCCACCTCTGGTCTCATGTCACTGTGTGCACACTATGCGTTCTTTCAAGTCATTTCCATTGTCAGTTTGAAATAATCTGTATTGTTTCCCCAGATTTGTTTGTAGTTCTTTCTTCATGTAAGTGCAGATAGTCTAGGCAGAAATGCATATTATGTTCCTTATTGTCTTCTGTAAACACCATCGAAGGGATTATTTTCCTCATTTAGATTATATATATAGATATATTAGCCTATATAGACCCATACTAATACAAAATTACTCAATTTAAAGTTAACTAATATTAGCAGCTTTTAATAAAAAAACGGCACAAACCGTCTTTGACAATACTACTGACCTCAGATCGAAACACGGCAAGTTAAGTAGGCCTAATGCCATACAGCAATGAATCGCAAAGGCGAGTATGGAGGAAACTGAAGGTTTGCAGTGACAGAAAGACTCGCGCTGCGTCCCAAACCGCATACTGTAATACTATATAGTAGGCAAAAAGCAGTAGGCGAAAGAGTAGTATGTCCCAAACCTCAGTATTCATAAAACAGTAGGCGAGAAATTTACGCCTGGTGCACTATTTCTCGCGATATTTGGACGTGTGTATACTACTGGCGTCCGAAACCGCCTACTTACCTACTATATAGTATGTGAAAACAATATAGTATGTCCCAAACCTCAGTATTCATAAAAGAGTAGGTGAGAAATTCCCAGATGGCTTACTGGTCCCACATTCTGAAGCACCCAGCGACAGATAGGCCCTGTCCCAAATGGCGCACTTCATGTGGACTTGCGGTCTCGTGGACTTAAATTGCGCGTTCTCGCCAGGTCTACGAGTCCGTAGTGTGTCCCATTTGTCTTTCTAGCGCTCATAAGTCTGCTCGCGAGCGCCTCCTTTGTGCCCTCGACACGGTCTTCGGCGAAGCCCGCATTGACGCAGACTCCACTTAAGTCGCCTACCCAGTTATCCTTGCGAACGCCCAATCACAGAACGGATGGGAGGAGTGTCGTGGATGTCAGACATATACGTAAACATATCTCTTTGACATTTTATAAGTTTATTAATATAACTGACAAAATGGTCTTGTTTTTGGATTGTGATACTGGTTCTTTGGAAATAGATAATATTCTTAAAATTCTTATTCTACTTGGAAAATACCATATACATAAAGCAAAATTTTTGTCAATGGTACCAAATGTAGATTGTTGTCCACAGATATAAAGAATTTGTTGATTCTTTAATATTATTACGCAACAGTAGCAAAGCTGTTAAGACATCTCGGCTACTGGATAAAATTCTTAATGTTTTAGATGTATAACTGATGTGTTTTTTTGTTTTGGTTATTTGCATTGTGCAATTTTGTACTATTACATATTGTAATTTACCCTATTGATAAATAAATAAATAAATATAAGTCAACATGATGGATACATTTTTAAATGTACTGTATGTTTTGATAAAATTCAATTTTTTATTGCTTATTTATTTTCTATTATGCCAGCTATTCAAGAATAAAAACTTTTAATGCAGTGCATTTTCTTACTTAAGGTAATAAGCCATGTTTTGTTGTAGATCTATATCTAGTTGTCTCTGGGCTCTGTAAAGCTAAACAACACAGCTTCTTTATTATAGAGAAATATTAAATAACAACATATATGCATATTAAGAAGTGTATACAGAAGAATAGTGTATACAAATAAATACATATACATAAGAAGTTGCATTTACGTCATGACATATTAATGCATTACAAACATAAGTATCTATGTATAATGCTCGGGTGGTATATCAACATATGAAATACAGAACAATAAAAACTGGCAGCTCCTGTCCCAAATAACTACAATGGGACAACAAGTGGTCGACTTCACGCGGCACTGCGCAGACTGACAGCGAATGACAACAAAGTACCGCGAGAGAGATTAGAAAGCACCGCTTGCTCTTTCCGGTGTGATGACCTCAGGTCTGTCCCAAAATGCACTCCCATGTACCCTTGTGGACTCGTGCCTAGTGCCCTATAGGTCTGCACTTCCTGACGTCATCAAGTGTGGACTCAGAGGAGGTCCACAAGACCGGAGTGCGCCATTTGGGACAGGGCCATACTTGGGATACTTATCTATCCCAGGAGCCCACGGGACAGAAAAAGTTCACACAGGAGCATAGTGGTGAACTGCGATTCAGGTGTTTTCAAAAGTGAGTATTACTAGCCAACAACACGTTTCTTTGCGTTGCAGTCGCATATTTGTTAAAGTGCTGTAGCGTAAAGTTAACCTGTAAGATGCTACATAGTAAAGTATATTTGTGATTTTGCTGTGAAAATGCAGTGTTTTAATATTTCTAGCTTAAAGGTGCGTTCCACGCACGTACGCGTCTTCGAAGTAGACTTAACGTTACATATATTAAAACCATACGCAAGTTAAAGATGCTTTTTAATGTCTGTGTAACATGTGACCTGTCATTTTCTCGATAAAGTATTGCAAATGAACACATCACAATATGAAGTACACATCACAGTAATGTATCTTACGTCTGTTATACTGTATGTGGTACAAAGCATTGTTCACTGCTTGCATAGATACATATAAGTAATGTAAATAAACATATTTACTTAAGTAACTGTTAGATTTAATTTCCGCATAAATAAATATAAGACCACAAAATCAAGAATTGTGAAGTGTTAAGCTCACTTTACCTTACTGGCTATAGGGTAGGAGGAAGGGATGCCTTCTGGCTATTCATGGGAGGAGGGGATTCCTTCTAAGCTAAACATTCTTTGTCCGAACTGCTATACCTTATTTGGTCATTCTGTGAACCCTTGGACATATGAAACCTGCCAGATGTCTTTTGGCACCTTATATAAAGACTTGTAGTTTCTAGAATAAATGAGTTCAAAAGCTTGATGCCTCTCTGTGTCTTGTTTTTGTGCTCCCAGATCTGCAGAAGAATTCTCTCACAACATCCAACCTATTTATGATTTGATTTTACTGGTGATCCAAAACACAGAAAGAAATTTAGTGTTCGTAAGGAACCAGAAATTTTACAAGTGGGGGCTTCGTCCTGTTTACTCATCGGTAATCCGGGTAAATTTTGATAATTCTGTGGTTTGAAGACCGCGCTGAAAGACGTTCTATGGGTATCCAGCAGTATCACACAGGTAAGAGTTTTTTATAACCATCCTGTGATATACTGTTTGTTGATAGCAGTTTCCGCACGTTTGTGATGGGATTCTGCAGAGTTGCGTGTGACACTCCGTGACGTGACGATAACCGAGGGCCAGGTTTCGTCCTTTGAAGGCGAGAGGCACACGACGCATGCGTATTTTGATATATTGACTTTATTACAAACTTGTAATAAGTAACGAAAAAAAAGGTGTTGGATTTTGTGGGGGTCTTTTACTTTTCTTTTCTAACATTTGCTTTGTTCATTCGTTGAGTATGGGACAAGACATATCTAGACCACTACTATCTGAAACGCCGGTAGATTTTATGTTCAGAAATAACAAGGGTTATTGGACACAACCATTTGTTGATAATTTGGCTGGATGGTCTGAAAGCGCTGGACCGCAAATTGACAAATATCCCAGATTCGGTTCTTTTAAGAAAGATAATATGGAGTTAATGAAATCCATGGTTAAAACTGGATGGGGTAATCCCCAGTGGGATTATATATGTGCGAATCGTATGAAATTTGGCAAAAAATGAAAAAAATATGGAACCAAGGTCCCGAGCGTGTTGATAAATCGAACAAAATATCGATCGATGCGCCGTCAACTGTAAAGACACCTCCACCTTATGATACAACCGTAATTTCTGTCCAAACTCATGCTCAGACCAACTCAAATTTGTATCCCTCATTGCTTTCTTTTTCCTCGTGTGCACAACCCCCTCCCCCTCTTGAGTTAAACAAAGAAACTTTACACGCTGCAGCTCAGCCCTCAATGGCTTGGGTCCAAGAAGGTCCTAGAATTATTCTTAAACCGGCAACAATGACAGCCATTGATACTATATGTACAACTCTCCCAAACCCAAATAATTCTAACAAATTTGTAGATATTTTGTGCTCACACACCAGATATGCGCAATTAAGCGGATCGGATTATAGATCGATCTTATTACGAGTTTTATCTGATGATGTTACTGAATCGTCTCTTATTGTGGAAATCCTTTCTTTAAGTCTTGATAATGATGACTTGGATGGCTCTGGTATACAGCGAGACCCTCATGAATTTTGGTGGGCCGATCCTGATAATGTCACTACATTTTTCGAGCAGGTTAAGCTTTTTCTAGATGCCCGTGCTCATGTCTGTAGAGATCTGACCCATGCCACAAATACCAAGCAAAATAAGGGCGAATCCGCTTCTGCTTTTGTTTCTCGTTTTAAACGTGTGTGGGAAGAAGATGCTCGTATTCCAGTAAGCGGTGAAATCAATGTTCCCTTTAAGCTGCGCGTGCGCGGCCGCTGCAGCAGACTCCCGCGCAGCGTAGTTTGAGACCGCGCAGATGGCGGGCATCCACTCGGGACACTGCAATGGCGAAACGAAAAGAAGAAACGTTACCTCTGCAACATCCCCAAAAAAGGTTTGTTTGACTTTCAAACAAGAATGGCTAAAAGAAATAGTTCAAACAGACACAAGTGATGGTCCTGGTAAATCGGTTAAATTGTCCGACATATTCATCCACGGAGCTAATGGGATTGTGTGCAAAATTTGCTCCCAAGCTAAAATCAAAGGAGACTTTTCAACCGGGAAAACGTGGACAGAGTGGAAACTCGACTACCTAAAACGCCACTTAATACAAAAATGTCACACTGATGCTGTGAAATCACTGTATAATCAAAAGCATGGAACTTCGATTAACCAGCTTCTAGGGGAGTCGAGAGAATCAAGAGAAAAACGTACCGACCTCGCCAATAAGAACAAGTCAAACCCTGAACAAATTAAAATCTTGATCGATAATGTGCTTCTTGCCATCAAAATGAACTCGTCAATGCTGTCTGTTCAAGAAATTCATAATCATCTGGCGAAATACGTTAGCCTTCCCGACAGCTGGAGAAGTAAAAACTATGCATTTGAATTTGTGGAGTCAATTAATGCAGTTGTACAAGCTGAGACTATGGAACGTGTGAGAAATGCCCATGCTCACACACTGATAGTGGACGAAAGCACAGATATTACAGTGCATAAAATGCTCGTTCTTTACATTAAGTTTAGGGAACAAAAACAAGTCGCTTACAAAACTGTTTTTGCTGGCATCATTCAGCTGGCAGGATGTAGCGCCCAGGATATTGCCGAATGAAGTTCTATATGCATCAAGGACTTGATTTGCAGAAAATGGTAATGTTAACGTCTGACGGTGCATCGGTCATGTTAGGTAAACATAATGGAGTCACTGCAATATTGAGACGGCAAATACCGCACCTTACAGAACAACACTGTGTTGCTCATAGAGAGGATTTGGGAATTGATGATGCTTGGAAAGGCGTGCCGTTGATGAAGGAAGTCGAAACACTTCTCAGGACAGTATATTCAACGTTTAGTAGGTCTTTTGTGAAGAAAGGCAAATTCAATGAGTTGGCAGATGTTTTAGAAGTGGATTCACTGTCTTTTAGACCGCTGAACGAGGTTCGCTGGCTGTCGCGTCACCAAGCTGTAAATTCGTTTTTGCGAAACTACAGTTTGTTAACAGAGTACTGCACAAAAGAAGCAAACAACGACGACCCGATTGCGAAATACTGTCTCAAAAAACTGTCTGATCCGAAGTACAGAGTTGCAATTACTGTGCTTGGGGATGTGTTGGAAGACCTAGCTGAGCTCTGTGTCTCCTTGCAGCGAAGTAATCTTACCACTATTGACGCTCATTGCTATGCCAGAGCTAAAATGGAAAAACTTCGATCTCAGTATCTTGGGCAGCATGTTTACTGGAGCAATCGAGTGAATGAGCTGTTAGAAAAAAGTGACAGTTCAGTAAATACAGCGAACATTATTCTGTTTGTGCATAAAGTCTGTGACCATCTTGATGCTCGATTTCCTGAAGGTGAGCTTAAAGAATGGTCTGCTTTTAGCCTAGAAACACTGGATTCAGCACTGGATTTTGATTATGGTACAGATTATGTAACCAGACTGACAGAGAAGTTCCACGCTTTTCTAAAACAAACAGACGAGTCAGCAACTGCGAGTATTTGTCAGCAGTACAAGGATTTCAAGTTCACCGTCAAGGAACAACGAAAGATGGGGGCGCTGCAGACATTTGGCGAGATGGTAACCTGGACACTAAAAAGTCAGGATTTCACTGAGCTTGCACAGTTGATTGACATTTGCGGGACATTCCAAGCGTCTAGTGCAGACTGTGAGCGCGGATTCAGTCTCATAAATCGTATCAAGACAAATTCACGCAACCGCCTGCAGACCGCCCACTTGGATCAGTTTATGAGAATCCGGACTACACAAACAGTGGGCCCTATAAATCTGGACAAGGTCTACAATCACTGGAAAGGAGACAAGGACAGACGGGAAAGGTTTTAAGGTACGTTTCTTTATTAATAAATAAATACATAAAGAAATAACAGTATAGTAAAAATACATTATAAAAGTCACTTAATGTGTTTGACTTGGACATGGACAGTATTAAGCAGTTATTAATTAGCTGATTAAAGCGTAAAATTTTTCCTGAATGTTAGGTTACTATGACAAGTTCTTTAATCACTGAAGTAAAACTAGACCCTATAGTTTTTATTAATATGGTGCATCTATGTTTTTAGATGCTGTTTTAAGAGAGGTTCTAATCTCCACAGACCTGCACAGCCAGTCAAGAAAGGACTAAAGAGGTAGGGTATAACAGTATAGTAATAATACATTGTATAATGCACTTGGACAGTATTTTTAATATTAACTGAGATAGCAATTTCAATATAACTCTAAATATTATGTTTAAATAGTTATTAATTAGCTCAATAAAGCTTAAAATTTTGCTTAAATGTTAGGCAACTAACTATAAGATGTTCTATAATAATTGAAGTAAAACTATACTGTTTTTATTATTGTTGTGCATCTTTGTCTTTAGATGCTGTTTTGGGAGAGGTTCTAATCGTCACAGACCTGCACATTCAAGAAAGGACTGAAGAAGCACTATGTTGTTTGTATATGGTTTAAATGAAATGTGGTTTAATAAAATGTGTTTGGTTAAAAATACGGTACTGTCATATATTAGCTACACTGAATTTTGTTAACAGAAGCGAAGGGACTATTAATATAGGGGGGTAAGCAATCTACCAAACTATAGCCTATTAACATGCACCTCTTGTGTAGACTGTGTGTTCAATGAAGATGTTTGGTCAGGTTGCTCACAGCTTTAAAATTTGCGCTCACAGAAAAAAAATTTGCTCAGTGCTGTAAAAAATTATAGGGAACATTGTGTGAAATGTCCTCACTGTTTATAAATACGTGCTTAAATAATATGAATCCTGATTTGGCACGTTTGGTTCGTGTAACGACTGCAAATTTAATGCAACAAACTGTTGAAGATTTTTGCAAACGCATTTGTGAGTTAGATGCATCTGGTGGTTTCACTTCTTTTCTGTTTCAGCCGAAACAGGAAGTTATGCAGGCAGCTTCTCAACCGCTAATGGCTGCAGTGTCGGTGCGTACCAGAGGGAACCACAGGGGCGGACCTCAATTTAATCGGGGCCCGCCTCGGGGAGGTCTTAAAAGGTACGGGGTGTGTCGTTACTGTGGCAAATCAGGCCACTGGGAGAGAGAGTGTAGATTGAAACAGGAACATGATATCGGACGTCTGCCTCGAGCACAGATCAACCAAACTCAAGCACCACTATATGGCAGTGGTTCTGCTGATCAATATCAGGTGTCTTGGGTGAACAAGAGGGGTGAACAAAATCATTCAAAACATGTTTAGGGGTGCCCACAGAGCAATGTCAGTCCAGATGCACAGTCAATGATTTGTTTTTCTTTTAGCAATCGCACGGATGAACTACCCATTGTAAATTTAGAAGTAAATGGGGTAGATTACTCATTTTTAATCGACACTGGTGCTACATGTTCATCTATTTCTGCTAAATTTTATGAAGGGCCGATCACAAATCGTACTATGCGCTCTGTTGGGGTTTCAGGGACTGAAGTTATTTGTCACATGACACCTGCCATTGAGGTAAAGGCACTTAATCATCTGCCTTTCTTTCACAAATTTGTAATTACTCCAAATTCACCATTGAATCTTTTGGGCAGAGATCTCATGCATAAACTTGGCATTGAGATTGTATTTTCAGACAGCTCTGTTAATTTTTCTTTGCTTTCCGATGTCTCAAAGGTAACTATGGAATTAATGCCACACTTCATGTGTAATGACGAACCACAACAATTTAAACACAACATTGCTGAGGTAAACCCGACGTTGTGGTCACAGTATAAAGATGAATCAGGCCTTGTTGGTATACCCCCTTACAAGGCGAAATTGATCACACAGAAGCCTGTGTACATGAAACAATACCCATTGTCACCTGAAAAGGTTGAGGGTATTCAACCAGTAATTGATAATTTTTTGAAACAAGGGGTTATTGTCCCCACTCACTCACCTTACAATACACCAATCAATCCCATCAGGAAAGCTGATGGAACAAGTTGGCGTTTGACACAAGACTTGAGGGCTATCAATTCATTAATAATTCCTCTGGCCCCGATTGTGCCTGATGTTCCAACTATTCTAAATTCAATACCACACAATCACACCCACTTCACGGTGGTGGATTTGTGTGCAGCTTTCTTCTCTATCCCCGTCCATGCAGATACTCAGCCGTTGTTTGCATTTACATTTAAAGGTGCGCAGCTGACCTGGACACGCCTTGCTCAGGGTTTTGTTGACAGCCCAGCCGTCTTCTCCGCTGCAGTGAAACGTGTATTGGACACAATAACTGACCTGCCGTCCACGGTATGTGTCCTACAGTATACTGATGACATTTTAATCTCCGCTGAAACTGAGGCTGACTGTTTGCAGGCCTCAATTGTTGTCTGCAATGTGCTTGCGACCGCTGGATTTAAAGCCTCGAATGACAAACTGCAGTGGGTGCAACCCAAAGTCCATTACCTGGGCCACATCATTTCACCGGGCCTGAAGGCCATTTCAGCTGAGAGGGTGCAGCTGATAAAGACTATGCGTACTCCAGCAACTGTGATACAGCTACAAAGTTTTTTGGGGTTGGTGAACTATTGCCGTGCATGGATACCTGACTGTGCGTATCATGACAAAGGCCTACGATGTCTCATTCAACATGGCATGGGTCCGAGAGACTCGTTGAACTGGACTTCTGAAGCGGAAGAACATTTTGATGCATTGAAGATTGCTATCACGTGCGCTCCTGCATTGGGGCTACCAGACTATTCAAGGCCGTTTCACTTGTATGCGGGGGAGGCTATGGGTGTTGCAATGGGCGTTTTGACCCAAGAGCATGGTGGCAAACCACGCCCGGTTTCTTATTTGTCCAAACAATTAGACCCGATAGTCAATGGTATGCCTGCATGCCTTCGTGCTGTGGCTGCGGCGGCGGAGATGGTAAGAATGGCTGAGAAAATTGTTTTATCACATCCTTTGATTTTATACACCACTCACCAGGTGGGTGTTATTCTGCATAATTTGAAGACACAGCACATGACGGCCCAAAGGAGGTCTGGCTATGAAGCAACGCTGCTAGCCACGGAAAATTTAACCATTAAGCCCACTTCGGTTTCTAGCCCAGCAATTCAGTCGCTGTATGGCTTATCCACATTGATAACTGAAACTGTACCTCATGATTGCATGAATGATATTGAGTGGTCCACTTCGGCCAGGGTCGATCTGAAAGATACGCCCCTGGATGGGGGGGAGCACTTATATATCGATGGCTCATGTTCAAGACCGTCTGATGGAGTGTATCTGTGTGGATATGCCATTGTGACACAGGAGGGTGAGAGGGTGGAGGCATATCGCCTGAACCATAACTCGGCACAGGCTGCAGAAATAATTGCATTAACAAGAGCATGTGAGTTAACAAAAGGCAAAAGAGCCACCGTCTATACGGATAGCAAATATGCATACGGGGTCGTTCAAGACTTCGCCCAGACTTGGGCTTGACGAAATTTTCAGACATCTGAGGGCAAACCAATATCACATGCAGAGTTGGTGGGAGATCTATTACAAGCTGTAATGTTGCCATCTGAACTAGCTGTAGTGAAGGTCAAGGGACATGCGTCAGGAGATGAACCAGACGCTGTTGGCAACAGAAATGCTGATGAAATGGCCAAATGGGCCGCGGAACATGCAGAGTTTTCCCCATATCAGAGAGCGCAGAGTAGGGACGTAGAAACAATGATGTTTGCACATGTATCATGCGTTCCTGACATAGATTTGAAAATTTTGCAAAGTCAACCCACACAGGGAGACGTGAAACATTGGGCAGAAAATGGATGCGCCCCAGATGCTAACGGTTTGATAAGAGATAAAAACGGCCGAATCGCATTACCAAAGCTGTCTTTGGTGGTATTGATAAGACATTACCACGGTATATCGCACAACAGCGCGTCTAAAGTTACACAGATGATTAATCGCCTGTATTGTATACAGGATACAGCAAAAATGGTCAAACTAATTGTAGACTCGTGTTTAATATGCGCCAAAACAAACCCTCACAGGAAAACGCCACACGACGCGTTACCGTTTCCAGAAGCACCTTTTCAGTGCCTTCAGATAGATTTTTCTCATATGCCAGCGGTCGGAAATCTAAAATACATGCTAACTATCGTCGATAGGTTTTCAAAATGGCCTGAAGTTTTTGCGTGTGCGAAGGAGGATGCGAAAACGGTAGTGAAAATACTGTCGAAAGAAGTAATTCCACGCTTCGGCATTCCTATGACTATCGAAAGTGACAACGCCACGCCATTCACATCGAAAGTGACCAAACTATTGGCTAAAGCGTTAGCCATAGATTGGCACTATAATATACCCTATCACCCGCAGTCGTCGGGGGTGGTGGAACGAACACACCGAACAATCAAAGATAAGATCACGAAAGCCTGTATGGAAACAAGCAGGAAATGGCCAGATGTGCTACCAGCCGTATTGGCAGAAATGAGAATGACCCCATCCTCAACGACAAAATACTCACCATTTGAGATTTTGATGGGTAGACCTTTCCCGACCCCTTGGGTCAAAGGTCGCGCAGGCGTTTCTTCCCTAGGAGACATGGAGGTGATCCTGGATGACCACGTGATTTCCCTTATTGATAAACTGAATTCTGTGTGTGCTGATGTTTCTCTTTCTCTCCCTATTCCGTCAGATAAGCCCACCCATAATTTCATTCCAGGCCAACAGGTGCTGATTCGGAGTCTGAAACCAGTCGCCGTGGGGGAACCGAGATACCTGGGCCCAGCTGTAGTTATCGCAGTAACGAGAACTGGAGTGCTTACGGATCATCAACCGCAGTGGATTCACGCATCCAGGCTGAAGCATCTGCCAACATCCGCATCACCAATTGAAACTGTAGGGCCTAAGAAGCCTGCCCAAAGTGTGTAACAGGGCACTGGTGAGAGGGCTTGCGCCAGACAGAAGATCCTTGCTCTTTTAGTGGGTGAGGGGGCCACCTGTCGGCTGAACATAGGGCCTGGGCAAATTTTGCCCCATTTATAGCTTCCCGATCACCTCTGAAGGTTCCCCTGTTACACATTTGGGTCTAAATTGTCCAATATGTCAGTCATATTTCTGGTATTGATCCTGGCCGGTGCACAAGCAATTAAATTAATAGATGAAGATGATTCATGGTTAGACCATGACGATCCACCACATTCATATGCCACAAACGTGGTGGAGATTGGCTAATTACACCATAAAGTGACATGATAGTTGTTGTACTTATGTTCCAGATAATGATGCGGATGGGCATTTGATCGATCAAGGAATTAAGAACATCACCAGAGCAGTTGCTGAGATGACCAGCCGAGAGAGGAATGGAGAAGAATGGGACTGGAGTTTGAGTTTTTCCAGCCTGTTCAGTAAAATCGAACATTGGCTGATTTTAATCGTTATAATTATTTCATGCATTCTGGTTTTGCTTTGCTTATGGCCCTGTATTATGGCTATGATTCGCCGTGCATTAAAATCATCTATAAGTGTGATTATGAAAGGTTACCATGTTGCTCAGGCAAGACCAGGGGATAAGATGACCATGAATCCGGATGTAATGTAAGGACAGAGGTAAAACATCTGCTCAGACCGGACATGGTCCTTAGATTAGGAATTTTCTTTATTATTTAGCATTTTTACTTTTACTGTTTATCATGGATGCGGAAAATTAAATGGTAAGTCATAAATGACTTAAAGAGGGCAACTGTTAGATTTAATTTCCGCATAAATAAATACAAGCCCACAAAATCAAGAATTGTGAAGTGTTAAGCTCACTTTACCTTACTGGCTATAGGGTAGGAGGAATCAGATCAGAATCAGAATCAGAATCAGAAGAGCTTTATTGCCAAGTGTGCTTGCACACACAAGGAATTTTCTTTGGTGTTGGAAGCTTCTAGTACAGACATTTAACACAATGACAATACAATATAATACGATTTACAGTCTAAAAAGATTCTAAATTGTGCATATATAAAATAAAGACTATTTTACAGAAAATGGGGGATAATAACATATAAGAGACATTGTACCGGGTAGTATATAGTAGAATAAACATATTAACAGATTGTATGTACACTTGTGCAAATGGATAATAGCCAGAAGGGATGCCTTCTGGCTATTCATGGGAGGAGGGGATTCCTTCTAAGCTAAACATTCTTTGTCCGAACTGCTATACCTTATTTGGTCATTCTGTGAACCCCTGGACATATGAAACCTGCCAGATGTCTTTTGGCACCTTATATAAAGACTTGTAGTTTCTAGAATAAATGAGTTCAAAAGCTTGATGCCTCTCTGTGTCTTGTTTTTGTGCTCCCAGATCTGCAGAAGAATTCTCTCACAACATCCAACCTATTTATGATTTGATTTTACTGGTGATCCAAAACACAGAAAGAAATTTAGTGTTCGTAAGGAACCAGAAATTTAACAGTAACTAAACATAATGTATATATTTTATTTGTCCATTAGTACTGTTGATGAATTCTGGAAAATTTGAGTTGAATAAACAGTGAGTTAACACATGTTCAACTACCTCCACATTTAAATGCAGTATTGAGCACAAATCACAGAGGTAACTTGAATCTTGTTTGACTGTTACAGGGACAGATGAGCACACTCGTTAAAATCACGAAGGTGGCGACGGTGGTCCGCTGCGAGATGGCAGTAGTATGTGGGGTTCAACGCTTGTAGATACAGGATCATTTGTTACAACAATAAATTGAAATAAAGCTTTGATTTATGTGATGTTAACTTGTATATGTATTAATAATTATTAAATTCATTTATTTTCTTACATCAAATTTACGTATTTTTTATTCATGTTTATTCTATAGTTTTCTGTAAATAAAACATATTACATTACTTCATGCATTATGTCATTGCGCACTGAAAACGTATGCATTCACATTTTTGTAGTCTGTATTAATGCATAGATGGCATATGGCAATACAATTACATTTAGTAGCCTATTTTAATACAATATACCAATATATGGATAAAAGCGTCTGATAAATGACTAAATATCATTTTCAGGAAAAAAGTATTGGTCAGCAGTTATCAATAATATTGTGCACAAGTGTAGGTGTGGGCTAGCAATGCATTTCTAGGGTACATTTAATTTATAAGCAATAATACTTATATTCCTTGACAATAAAATCAGCAGTGCTTTCCTAAGGCGAGATCGTAGAGCAGATATCCGACGTCTCCTTTGTGAAGGCATTACAAACATGTTGCAAATGCTGGGGAAACTCATGCTCAACTTTAACTCATTAAAGTTAGCATTACTGATGTTAATGCACCTGTCTCTCATACCTTAGCGCTTGTTATTACGTCGCATGGTTCATCTCTGGCCATGTACACTCCAGTACACTAGGTGGCGAATATGCACCACAACCGTAATTTGCTCCCCGCCATTAAAGAGGAGAAGAAGATCATCAACATGACGGACAACGGCTGATCGCATACATACTAAACCCATTCACGGAAAACAGTACGTACCCATTTTGCCCCTTTGAGTACGTACCTACTGAAATTGAGCACCTACTCATTGAGTATGCGATTTGGGACGCAGCGTCGGACTTTATTCCACATGTAACCAAAATCGTGTATGTTCATGTAACAACTCCTTTATTATTTTGGATTGGCAACCACGTTGCCAATAAAACATCAAAATAGACCCGCCGTGAACTGTTAAATGAAAAACACAAGTAGCCTTTTTTTGTAGCCTACAAAAATATGCCGCCAGTTGTGCCGCCTGGCCGTCAAGTGTTTCATCGCATGCGCAGAACGGATCGTGTACTACTGACGGCTCTCACTAAATCCTCGGCGTTTCGAGTCTGATTCGAGGGCGTGGCTTGTTGGTTTTGACTGAATGCTTGGTGTTTCAAGTCTTACCAAACCTTTACCCTAACCCTAACCTTACTCTAACCATCTAAACTACCTATGATTGTTAAAATCGCCAAAAAACACTGTTGCGTGATGACGTCAGACTCGAAACACCAAGGATTTAGTGAGAGCCGAGAGTGCAATTGCAGTTTTTTTTTATGCTTACCTTTAACGTGAATTAGATAAGGCTTCTTTATTATTTAGCAACAACTTGAAAGTAGGCTTTGTGAATTTTCTTTTGGAACAGAGTTGCATAGCAGCCGGCTCTTTGAACCGTACCGCTGATTGGTCTATTGTAGAGGGCGAGGCGTGGGCGTTTTGCGTCAAGCTGAATCTGCTACTCTGAAATCCAAAATACATTTACTGTACGCAACCAATGAACGGGAGCGAGTTTTATATTTCACAGCACTGTTTTAAAGTGAGCCATGGATATGTAATACATGTTTATTGAAATGTGATTTTCCTTTTGACAGGCATGAATCCCACTTATCTGTTTGGTATCTGCAGATCTGCTCCTCGCATATTACAACGAAGTATATTCAGAACTTTCTCCTCCTGCCAAGTGAGTGCTTGTTTTATGGAACTGGGTTTCTTTTTGTCATTGCCCTTATGTTGTTCTTTCACATTTTAGTATAAGATGGCATCCATGAAACATAAGAACACGAAAAGAATAGAAGGTCTGGACAAGAATGTATGGTAAGAATGAAAAAGATATAGTAATATTCATGTTGACAAGATTGAAATAATGTTAACATTGTCTCTTGTGTCATTTAGGGTGGCCTTCACATCAGTTGCAGCAGATCCTTCCATTGTTAATCTTGGTCAGGGCTACCCAGATATTCCTCCCCCCTCCTACGTGAAAGAGGGTCTCGCTCAGGCTGCCATGGTAGACAGGCTGAACCAGTACACTCGTGGCTTTGTATGTCATATTTACACTTAAAAGTATATTTCATTTCTTTATGTCCACAAACCAACAATGTGCTTCTAAGATCTTTATGATCATCCTGTACTTTTAATATTTAAATATGTCAATATCTCTGCAGGGCCACCCAACACTAGTTAAAGCCTTGTCAAAGGTATATGGAAAGGTGTATGACCGTCAGCTCGACCCGTTTAAAGAGATCCTGGTAACAGTGGGTGGATATGGGTCTTTATTCAGCACTATGCAGGCTCTGGTTGAGGAGGGAGATGAGGTAAAAGCAAATTTTAAAAATCAGTGCAGTTGTGTATATACTGTGATACAACTTGAAGTGCTGTATGATTGCTGTAGGTCTTGACTTGTACAATTTGCGCAATTTCCTTCCTTTCTCCATCCAGGTTATTATTATAGAACCCTTTTTTGATTGCTATGTCCCCATGGTAAAAATGGCAGGTGCTAAACCAGTTTTCATACCTTTGCGATTGGTAGGTTAGGTTTCTTTATCACATAATATTTATAATCATAACATAATTGCAAAATGTCCATACACCATATCACCTAATTGACTTGTTCTGTAGAAACCAACTGCAACATCCATTATAAGCAGCAGAGACTGGGTTCTGGACCAGGAAGAACTTACCAGTAAATTCAACTCCAAGACCAAGGCCATCATCATCAACACTCCAAATAACCCTATTGGAAAAGTAAGATGACGCAAATTTAATTTAGTCTTACACTGTCTTTTTGACATTCTAAAGTTATGTATTGGCCTTCATAGGTTTTCACTAAGAGTGAGTTGCAAGCTATTGCTGATCTCTGTATCAAACATGACACCCTGTGCTTCAGTGATGAGGTGTATGAATGGCTCGTATATAAAGGCCATGAGCATGTAAAGATAGGTATGTGATGTTTTTTCAGTGGTGCATCTTTGTGTAAGAGACTTTATGTGCCCTACAGTTATAATTCTTTAGTATTGTCTATGAACAGCAACCCTTCCTGGAATGTGGGACAGAACCATCACTATTGGCAGTGCGGGGAAAACATTCAGCGTGACTGGATGGAAGGTATGTAACATTCAAAGTCGTTTTTGATCTGTAGCATTACATTATAGAAAGAGTGTAATGAAAAAAAAAGCTCTCAAAGGAGAAATGTAACAAAAAAGTAGCACTTTTATAGCACAGGTATTCTGAAGAGTACAATAGAACAGACTGAAATTGACAGATAATGTACCCCTCAACTGAAATTATGAATTTTTAATTCAGTTCAGGCTAAAAGCATGGGTGCCATATAAACCACTTTTATGGTTCTTTGAAGGTGTTCTTTTTCAGCTTGAAAGCTATTGTCTAACTGTCATTGTATACAAAAGAGCTTCATGAAGAATCTTACAAAATTTTGTGTTCTTGGAAAAATATAATGACAATTTACATTTTGGGGAAACTGTTCCTTTGCTAAACTAAATCCTACCAATCCATTATAGCCGAGTAAAACTAAGAAGACAGCTCCATGTATTAACTGGGACACGATCACTGTCACTTTTTTCAGCTGGGTTGGTCTATCGGGCCTGAACACTTGATCAAACATCTACAGACCGTTATGCAAAACACTCTCTATACGTGTCCAACCCCATTACAGGCAAGTGTTGTCTCATTGCATAATTGTACTGTACTGTATACTGTATGTTTCACGTACTGTATATATCATATGCTTATGATATATTTTGGCATACTATATTGCACATTAGGAGGCCGTTGGTCAGAGTCTTCTTCGGGACTGCGAGCTAATGGGTCAGCCCGACTGCTACTTTTCTTCTCTAGCATCAGAACTGGAAGAGAAAAGAGACCGCATGGCAGCTATGTTAAGACAGGCAGGCATGACTCCAGTGGTTCCTGAAGGAGGTTACTTCATGATAGTGGATGTCGCAGCACTCAGTAAGTGGCTTCTGTGATAATGCAAAAATGACATCTAAAATATCAAAATTTAAAATATCTAGAAAGATATTTCTGCTTCTATTGTTCAGTTAAAGCTGGGCGTGGTTAAAAGAAAGTTTACAGGTTATTTTGCGATACATCCTGTAATTCTGGTGCGGAAATGTCTTTTTCCTGTAAAATACTAGATCAGGACCTGTCACATATGGAAGAAGATGAAGCATATGACTACAAGTTTGTCAAATGGATGATTAAAGAAAAGGTAATGTGAAGGCATACTTTTATGTTGTAAGAAATCCTGGTTAGAAATCTTTGAATTAATTATATTAGCACTAAAGTCACATTTGCCAAGATCTTTTTTTTGTAGAAACTTGCAGCAATTCCTGTAACAGCCTTTGTGGAAGCTTCAATAAAGCAGTTTGAGAAATACATTCGCTTGTGCTTTATCAAGGTAAGGGCTGATCAATAAAAAATATTTTATCTGACTTTCATTGCTTAATGTATTGGAGATTATTTTCACAAACTAAACCAATGCGTAAATATTTTTGTTAAAAATGCACATGAAAGGCCTTAGCAGCACTGTTGGAAGGCCTTTATATTGTTTTTATTTTTTACTCACTACAGCAAGACAGCACCTTGGATGCAGCAGAAGCCATTTTAAAGAACTGGAATAGAGACTAAATGCCTGATCATGTAGTTAGAAGTGTGCACATGCAGGTTCTTTCTGCCTTAGTACTGTATACAACATCAGATTTTCACTTTAGATTTTTTTGCTTGAATTTTATGTTCATACATCCTCTTGCAGTGATCTTTGCAGAAGTCCATTGTGTTCATTTTGTCAACTGGTAATACCTTATTTTTTATGTTGCTTAAAATAAAATCCTTTTCAAGTAGTAACATCACAATTTCTGGTGTATTTATAAGCATCTACTGTGTATTAATTATTTACTTAAAGCAGAACAAAACAGTTGCAGTATGCAGCTGGAACGAAACATTAAGTGTAAAATACATGTTGTGTTTAACAGTTGCTAAGTGATGGAAACAGCCTCTTTTATGGTTGTACCATCAAGCCGTTTCTGTTTTAGTATCATTACTGATGCATCCCTCAATATGCAGCCGCAGAAAAGAATAAGATACCATTCCAAATCTGTTTCTCCAGTTTTCATGCAAAAAATGTATAGAAATATTGTTAATAGTTCACAGAATGAAACCAAGATGATAATTTTACCTAAACATACCTATAAATAGTCAAATTTAAAATCTGAAAAACGGTCTCTGAAATGGTCTGTAGCCTACATGTAGGTTTCAATAGCCGTCACAAGCATACAGATCTTTTGTTTTATAAGTGTCTGACGTTTTGCGCCATGGTGCTCATGTAGATGATGCCAGTTTCAGGTTTTTTACCAAAAAAACATGGTTGAAAACCACCTGTGTATTTTTTATGCATAAACATTTAAAATGATATGACCGATTGCCTCATCAGGCAATACTATTGGTCAACCTCAAGGTGGCATCATTCAGCCAAACAAGGGCTAAGTACAGTGGATCCTAACCTATTTTATTTCAAGGCCACCATTCTACACTTTTGAATATTTGAGCCCACCCTCTCCCCTTAGTTTTTACCCAATAAATATTCTATAGCCTGGCGTAACTAGACACTAGAAATATATATTTCTTAATACACATTTTTTTTAATCATTTTGACATCATGAGGCTCCTTCACGGTCGAACTGTCAAAAATTGGTCTTTAAAATATTATTAGACAAATTTAAATGTGTAGTAATTGCAGTAATAGAAATGGTTGGGCATGGTTGTAGATTAAGAAAACGTAATTAAAATGTGTGAAAGCCGAGGGTTCCACAGAATTGTGCCCCAACACGGACAGGCAGCTTGAAACCCAATAATACAAACAGATAGTAAACAACACAGTAGTATTGCTGGGTATCTTAACTCTATCAGTGCCACCCTAATTCGCTCCAATGTATTTCTTCACTTCCTGCCTGCAGATAAAATATAGATTCTCTAAAGCACCAATACAGAAGGGTGAAGCGTCTCTCTTAACCTATTTCCCAGCTTCCCTTTCCTTTTCCGGTCTGTAAATCTGTCCCATGTCCTGACTTTCCCCAAGAGACCATGTAGCTTACAATTTCTATGACAATTTCCCAAGATACTGTCCGCTTACTAACTGGCAGAGCAGGGAGTAAGATCAGATTTTATGTCTTTGGGAATAACTACATGGAAATCTGTGTGCTATCTACAGTGAAAAATAAAACCAGTGTGAAGCAACTATAAAGGTGTTGTTTAAAGGTGTAGTTCACCTTCAAAATGAAATTCTGTCATCATTTACAACGCCCTCTTGTCATTTCAAACCTGTATGACTTTCTTCTGCACAACACAAAAAGATATTTAGAAACATTTTGGTAACAGTCTAGTTCTATGGTAACCAATGCAAGTGAATGGAGGATATCAACAACAATGCAATGCGAAGTGTGTTTGATTCTCAGGGAAAACGTGCCGAAAAAATGTACAGATTGAATGCACAAATCAGATTAAAATGTCTGTAATATGTGTAAGTGTAAAAAACATTCACTTTAAGAACAATCTCTCAAGTCAGAATAGATGTTTACGATACTGTGCTGTGGAAGCAGTTTAAACACATTACCCTAATCTTACACACAGGGGAGGAGCTATTAAACATCACAGTAGGCAAAACCAACTTTTCTTTCCATGGGAAATCCTTGTTACTCATTCAGTAACTCTAACATACACACCCTGACCAGTTAAACCAGATAAACCCTGGCCTCTTTCCATCAGCAATCGAGTGACTCAAACTTAAAAACTCCCTTTTGCCTTTTTCACGGCTTGAGTTAGTAAAATTAAGTTGTTAGTAAACCCTGTAAACCCTTTTGACCGGTTTTCATTTGTCAGTGATACAAAAACGCATTGCAACACCGAGTACTTAAAACTAGCAAATCAAGTTTGGCCAGACAGGTACTTTCTGTGTCAATCATCTTCCACTTCTCACCTTTGTCACAA
This sequence comes from Triplophysa rosa, assembly GCF_024868665.1. NCBI lineage: Eukaryota > Metazoa > Chordata > Actinopteri > Cypriniformes > Nemacheilidae > Triplophysa > Triplophysa rosa. The sequence continues at coordinate 15,017,712 of NC_079896.1, forward strand.
TGCAAGTGTGCTGCCTTCTTAACAGACAACCTCCCAAAAACTAAAAAATATTGTATGGGTGTGTGGGGCTTCTTTAAAGCACAGACATTCCTCTGTGAAGAGAAGACGGAAACCAGGCCTCTGTGTACAGAATGCATTTGAGATGATACACTGAGGGGAGTTGTTGGCAGAAGTCCATCACAACCTGCCTTTCAGGGAATAGTTCACCAAAATATGTTATAATATAACATTTTGTGTTGTTTGTGTTCGACTGAAGAAAGGAAGCCACCTGGCAAAGGATGGCAAAGGAGTCATATATAGGTAAAGCAATAACTGCTTTACACCAGCAGTCCAGCGAAAGAGAGATTGAAGTGAGATCACGGCATAGGAATACATTTGTCAAGCAAACAGATGTGTTTTTCTATTAAAGGTGGTTTAATTTTGACATATACAACACCATAATGGCTAAACTGTGAGAAATGATTGCGAAATTAAAAAAAGATCCAAAACAGTACTACGAATATTCCTTAAAAAAGTCAACCAGTAAAACATACAGCCAGCTTTGGCATAACCACATGCCAAAAATATACATTTGTTGTTTTCATGAATATACATTTTTACATTTCATTTGAAAAGTTCAGAATTGCTCTCAGCTTTGAGCTGCCCTCTCCAAAATGATAATCATACACATGTATACAACCATTATTATACCATACAGCAGATCCAAATGGCTAATAGTCAAAGAATACAGAATAAAAATATAACTTGCTTTTCTTTTGATGATTGGAATACATTGTCGCTTTTATAGAAACGAAAGAAATTGAACTTCTCAAAAGATCGGTTAAATCGCTTTCTCTCACTTGCCTTAAATGTCCAAGTTTGTCTATCTGTGCTCTTGGCGGAGGTCTTTTTATAATCCAATAAAACTGCAGATGAGCATTTGGCAGGATGCTTTGGTACTGTAGTTGTCCTGTACCTGATATTACTGTTTGGAAGCCTTGTCAATAATTTAAGGCAATTTAAGACAATATAAATAACAGGAAAGAGCCATCCTTGAGCTTCAAGATGCTTCTCTAATAGGATGCCTTTACAGAGTGAAGAGTTTGCAATTGGATGTCCCGGTTGGGTTCCTTAGTTCACCTGAGTCTCTGCATGCAGACATTAGGCACATTTTATTCTTTAAAATCAAAGAAAAATGACACCCAAAGTGTTCTTCCTTGCAAAAGTATGGAAAGTGGAGAGGGAAGCTAAACTTGATCCTGTTGAATATTCAGGTTTGTATCGGTCACCAATCGAGTGTCCCAGTGTTCTGACGATTAATAGATGCCACTTTGAGCTACCATGACTGTATGACATCATTCTTGTTTCTTAAAGCAACTTATTGCCAGTCTCTTAAATGGCAGAGGTAAGAGTTCAGAGGGAAAGCACTTTCTATAATGTGTCCCAAAGAGCTGGAGTTGTTCCCTCCAGAGTTCACAGTGTTGAGTATGTGTGAACGAGGTTTATGATGATTGGGGTTAACACCAGTCAGCGATGTAGTCAAAATCTTCAAACAGGTTCTGCTCAGAGGCCATCAGAACCCTTGGTTCACGAGGTGGAGTTAGTATTGGTACCTCGGAGGTGAACTCATCGTCAAAGTTGCTAACATCCTCACGCCCTTTGATGGTCGGCACAAACGGAGGCTGGGTCTTTTTCGCCAGCAGGGCGGCCCAATCCATATTCTGAGCAAGAAGAAACAAGTGTGGGACTAAGACTTGAATTGTGATATCAAACTTGAGAGAAGTTAAAACGGTGCTTACTCTGAAAAACGGGTGTCTCTTCACTTCCTCTGCATCTCGTTCTCCCGCGCCAAGACGTCGCTCTGGATTTCTCCTTAACAACTGCAGGAGAAGGATGTTAAAAGGACAATTACAAAACAGAATTGTTTCTAATATACCCAACTGAGAATGATCACAACCAAATAAAATGAGGTCGAAAATTAGGTTAAACCAGGACAAATCACAACATACCCTTCTCATAATGGATATGGCTTCTGTGGAGAGGAACCTTGGATAGCGAACTTCATCATTAACAATACTGTCAAACACCTCCTCCTCATCATCACCAGGGAATGGGGACTGAGAACACAACACGAAATCACCATTTATGTGAATGTAATAGACGTTCATGTACAATTTAATAACTATCCACTACAATGTCAATACATTTTCCCTACAGAGTTAAAGGAACTATCGTACCTCTCCAACCAGCATCTCAAAAATGAGAACTCCCAGACCCCACCAGTCCACTGCTCGCGTGTATGACGTCTCAGTCAAAACTTCAGGTGCTAAGAACTCTGGAGTGCCACAGAAGGTACTAGTGCGATCACTAAAGCCCATTCCTAAATGAAGCAATGTGTAACGTTACACTCAAAGTGACAGACTAAACCCACAAAAATACAAGCAAACAAAAGTCGCTCATCATATAACACACCTTCTTTGCAGAGACCAAAATCAGCAATCTTGACATAACCCTCAGTATCTAGCAGGAGGTTATCTAGCTTTAAATCCCTGAAGAACAATAGGTTACATGGGTGGTTAACAAACCTTTCAAAATCCTCTCACTTATTACTTTAAGAACTGATGCTTACCTGTACACAATTTTATGATCGTGGAGAAACTGTAGCCCCAAAACTACACAGGCAGCATAAAAACTGTGGAAACAAAAACAAGTAATTTAGAAAGGAAATTCACATACAATTACGCAATAAAATCATGTCAAATTGACAGCAGTCACTCACACTGAACGCAGTTCAGAGAACACGTCTGCATGAATGTGCATCATGAGGTCTCCTCCCGCTGCATACTCCATGACGAAGCACACATGCTCTTTGGTCTGGAAGCAAGCGAAGAGATTCACCAGGAACGGGTGCCGAACACTGTTCACAGTCTCAAAGATCCTCTTCTCACACATGAGGCTGTGGTTGAAATGTAATTGTTAGCTTATAAACATGACACGCAAGGTAAAGTATTTATTTGTAGTTGGATTTAAAGCTGCATGACCCGAGTGAGCACTAATGCTACAATAGATCTACATCATACACCTCAACCACTGCACTATGGTTTTCACTTTTTTAAACAATTCAGAATCACATGAACTAAAGAGCAATTAAGATTTAAGTATAGGTTTTATTATCATTTTTTAAGCAAACAAACATGCAGACTTTACCTGTCAACTTCATCCCTCGCAACAATGTCACCTTTTTTCAAAGCTTTAATGGCAAACATTTCTCCGGTGGTCTTGTACTCGGCAAGTAAAACCTGTTGAATAAGTGAACACAGAGCAGCTCAAGTGGTGTTAATGGAGCATTTGCACATTTTCCATAGAGTTTACTGTAACAATGGCCTTGTTTAAAAGCAATATCCTTATTCCATTTACCTTTCCGAAGTGGCCACGCCCCAAAACAGCTACACATTTGAAGTCTTTCAAACTGAATTGTACTTCCTCTTCTTCCCTAAAATCATGAGACGCACAGTATTTGAGTATCAGGAAAACACGCATGTTTTGTGTAGCCATGACATCATTCTTCCTGTAATGTGGACAGAACTACCTTATTTCAGCTTTCTGCTGCAGTTCAGTCAATTCCAGGTTAGGCTGCTCCGTCTCATTTTCAACCCGACTGTCATAATCTGGTTTAGCTATTGGGTTGTTCAGGAAGTCAAATGTCGCTAGGGCATCCTGTAGATTCAAGACACCTAAAGTCATTCCAAACTGTCAAAGAAGACTTATTAGAGGATTAAATGTAACCCTGATCTAAAAACTGGAGTTTATTTACTCGACACTGTTGTGCTCCAAATGAGAGCTTTGATAGGGTGAACAATTTCTTTTAACAATAAATAAGTCACTTCCCTCCTTTACCTGCACCTCTTGTCCATCTGGCACTTCATCCTGTGATGTCGTTTCCTCGATCTCCACCGTGATAGAGTGTCGTTTTGAGGGAGGTGTCGCGCCTTTGTCAAAGTCTAATTTGGTCACAGTGGGGTCGCTGAGGGAGATGGGAAAAATGACAACAGTTTTAACAACATGCCCATTTCCATTTTAAATAGCTTTGTGGCTACGTCTGGGGGTCTGGAGATTTACAGAGCAAGTAATATCCAATATGACGGAATTCATGAACTGGGATAAGGAGCGGGGCTGCTGAGTCATCTCAAGATCTAAATTTAGTATACACCAATTAAGTTTCCAGACATATTAGTCATTGTTTATCAAAGACATAATTCTGAGGGCTTTCCGCTACCAGATGCTCTGAAAAGGAAATCGAATGTGAGGTTGTGCAAGAGTGTTTAAAATGTGTACCCGGGCAAAGAATGAGCATCTGAGTGTCCAATCTGTCCCGTTTCCGGGCTCAGGGTATTCATCGACGGAATGGCTCTTCTCACCAATCTGCCCCAGGTGGCAATGTTAATGTTCATCTGAGGGGCACGCAGGAATGTTTTACCTGAGGAGAATGGGTTAATGCATACGATTAAGCACATTATACGACTTTTGACATTAAAACAGTAGATTACCAAAAAGTAAAAACTGTCAATATTTACACACCCTAATGTCAGCTTTAATGAAATATACATCATTTTTTATTTAAATATTCCTATGCTTTTTTTAAAGTTAAAAAATATGTATCAATGCAACTTAATGTAAATCACGTAAAGCCCTAATTATGCTGGATTTTTCATATGTAAATGAATGAGAACAGTCAGGTCTTCACAATGAATCCATCAATCCAATTTATAAAACAGACTAAATGACTCATTTTATGAACGGGTCTGGTTATCGAAATCAAACCAATAACTCCATAACTTGGCTGCAGGACTTAATATTTTGGAGTTTCATGGCCCTAGTTCTCACCCACACTCATCATAATAAAAACTATGTCTTTTGTGTGGTTCATATACATCATTTTCATTTTTCGGTGAACTATTCATTGTCAGACTTTACACTGGCTCCCAAGTAGAAGAATATTGAACCACAGAACTGTGTAAAATGTAGCCTGCATAATCTAATCTTTTTAAGCGAACTTGTCAACCTCTCTCAACACTGTGGCATATTTGCCACTTCATAGTCATACCTTGCTGCTTGGAGAAGATTTTCTTTTGCCTTTGTAGTTTAGGCCGCCTCTCAATAACTGGGTTGAAAAATGTAACCTGTATTCAAAAAGGTAGACATAAATTAAATCGAAATATACAGAGCGATAAAATTGTGTGTATACGTGTATATTACACAGGTGTGTGTTGAGTGGGAAAAAATTCAAGTACCTCAGCAAACAATGTTCCTTGTGGTTCCAGGTACAGGCACATGCCATGACGCTGGTTGTCCAGGAAGTCCTCCAGACGTAAAAACTTAACAGCGCACAGAGATCGCCAGTCTCTCCAGTATACTGCTATCTCCAACTCACGAGACTATAGGCCAAACATAAAAAAGTATTTAACAAGCGGTGTATTAAGCATATACTGTATATGTACACTTCGTACACTTTGAGTTTGAACATGTAAAATTAGGCTTTGGTTAAACTTATGGCAAAACAAGGCATGCTAATCTGTGCAGTAAAGTATTTCAGGGTTTGATTAAGACATTGGGGTTGCCAGGTTGTTCTACGTGGTTGCTAGGGCACTGCTAGGCAGGACCGGATTATCCAATGGGCATTATGGGCACAGGCCCAAGGGCCCATGCGCGCTTGAGGCCCAAGCAACGGGGAGAAAATTTCACATAATGTTTTCGCTATATTCATTCTGCCGCGTGCCTCTCTGGTCCGCACACATGCAAGTGCGCACACAAAACAGTGTTTCTAACGTACGCAAGTCTGTCTCTTGATTTAGTAACGTTTACGAGCTCTTTAGCAGCTTTTGTTCAGGAGAAGCACAAAGCGACAAATCTAGCGACTTTCCGATAAACCTTAGCTTTCATTCAGTGGGAAAATGTCGCAAGTGCTATCCCGCGAGCACGAGGTCTCTCTTTCCCAGCGCAAGGATCGACTCACTGTGCGGCAGGAAGAAGCAGCACATTCGACAGGTGACTCCTGAATGAAATGAGTACAAAACAGCATTTCCAATAAACCTGTCACTGTTATCGACATGGTTACCTAGACAGAGGCTGTGTGAAAGAATATAGCCAATATCGCCTCTTTTTACGTTGATATGTTGCGTTATAAGTCGTCGCGTTATAAGTCAGAACTGACAATAGAAACTGAAAATATGTTAATGAGAACGGCTTTATTGTTGTAAATATAATCTATAGGCTAAGAATACCCTCACGGTTGTCTTTAAAATCTCAAAAGGTAATGCTGGGTTCACACCAAACACGAACAATTGCGTTCCTCGCTCTTTATTACTCGCGGGAAAAGTTCGTTATTTACGCGTGAGTGACGTGATCTGACAAATATTTTCAACCTTCGCTGAAGACGAGATTGATGTGCGTTCGCGTCTATACGCATCTTTGCATTGACTTTGTATGTAATTTAACCCAGTGTAAGAGTTTTTTTACACGTATTTGGTGGTGTTTCTTCGCCAATAATGAATTTTATATTGATATAATGTTGATCAGGTCTAACTGCCTCACTTTAGCAATTTTTAGCCTTTGTTATTAGAAAATCCAGAGTGCTTTTACATACATTGCAAAATGTTTACTTCTACAGATTTGTAACATATAGGCTAAAGAAGTATACCTATAATATTCGTTAATGCCGTTTAACACATTACACGCTTACATAAGGACGTGAGTCGCGAGGTGCTTGTTACACAAATAAAGTTGAACAAATGGACAAATTACTCATAGTATAATCATTGACAAAGTCTGCCCTTTTATTCTTAGAAAAATGAAGATGTTTATAAAAAAATATTTGAGAATTAAAATTAAGAATATTCTTAAGAACGTCCTATAATTTATCTTAATAAAGTTCTTATATTTTCTCTTAAGAACAGTTTTGTGAATCCGGCGTGTTCGTGTGTGAATTATGGAAGAATCTGATAGAACTGAATTAATAGGTAGAGGTGAGGCAGTGAGTGCTTGCAAATGCCAGCAAGTTACAGTATGCAGGGAAATGTCTTGATATTGTTGCTGCTGGTCTAGGAAAGCATTGTTGCAATCATGTGGCGTAAATCCTGTATGATGGAGGATGTGTACAGGTGTTGATATTGTCCTTCAGGTTGTGATCATAGTTTGTAACTTGGCAATGTAATCCTGTATAAAATAGAGGTTCTTCCTACACGTAGTACCCTATAGACTAATTTTAAACTTTATTGTGCACACGTGTGTATGGGGGGGTCTACAAGACACTTGTGCCCAGGGGCCCCTGAATTCTTAATCCGGGCCTGCTGCTAGGTCTTTCCCATCGAGGCAAAATCATGGTCTTTTTCACTCATTACTGTAAATGAGGCAAAAAACATATAAAGTCGGCTTGCAAAAACAAAATTACAGAACATCTCTCCTCAAGCCGCACAATCTGACGTATCATTCATAGCGTATTAAACTTTAACAAAGAAAAAGGTGTATTACTACAGTTTAAAGTCAACAATTTGACATTTACATGCAGGCCAAAGAATAAACTACAAATACAGAGTCTGTCTGCCATACTTTATCTCTTTATTGCACAACTGCTGATTGGTGGTCACATTGCCTGCCATGAGATTAAACGCTTAGTGTGTCAAAAAGCTAAGTACAAGTCTAAAGCCACAGCCATGTGAAAGTTCATCCAACACATGTCTCTTTCTTTACATCCACCATACTGTCTCTACTCTTCCACAAACTAAACAAACAACAGGCAGCTAATGATGATTCTGATCATAATGTCATATTTCAATTTCAAAGCAGGTTGCTTACAAGAGCATGACTAAATAATAAATATTGCCATCGCAGAGGGAGCAAAATTATACATGTAAGATTGCAGAGCTTAACAAACTGACAAGCTGCCTTGTATGAGCTCCGTGACCCAAGAGCTGGGTCAAATCTAGGATTAACATTTCCAAATTTAATTAAGACTGAAATGGAGAGCATATGCGCATACGTGTGCTCATGTGTTGAGGGTATTACAAGATTAGAGGGTATTTTTGAGCATGCGATTTCACATTTGTTACCCGGTCAAGTTCCAGAGTGAACTTCTGGTCCCAAGACTGGTTGCTAACTGGCTTCCAATGGGTTTGACCCACAACTGTGTTGTCCAGCTTCAGAACGGCACTGATTTCATCTGTCAAAACACATAAACACACTCTTTAGTTTTCATTCTTTTACAAAAATGTCAATATATACATTTACTGACAATTAATGACAATCAACTAATAATATATTAATCTTATATTAATATTTTACACCGTAAATACTCTGATGAAGACTCGTAATATTATCAACAATTAGTAAGCTATCAACTAAGACCAAAAATAAAAAATCTGTACTATCGATAGAAACTATGAGTAAAAAAATCTCAGACAAATGACATCCAAGGACAGTGCTTGACATTGGTGCTTGGTCTGTATATTTATTGAACACAAAAGATAAAAGATTGAAACATTTCCTGATCACTTATTTTCATATTTAGCACAATAAAAGTATCACAAAGTGGCTGTTCAAGACTTCTGCCAAATACAAACTTTTATTGCATAAAAAGATATAAAAAATGAATATATATCTACAGGTGCTGGTCATATAATTAGAATATCATCAAAAAGTTGATTTATTTCACTAATTCCATTCAAAAAGTGAAACTTGTATATTATATTCATTCATTACACACAGACTGATATATTTCAAATGTTTATTTCTTTTAATTTGATGATTATAACTGACAACTAATGAAAATCCCAAATTCAGTATCTCAGAAAATTAGAATATTACTTAAGACCAATACAAAGAAAGGATTTTTAGAAATCTTGGCCAACTGAAAAGTATGAACATGAAAAGTATGAGCATGTACAGCACTCAATACTTAGTTGGGGCTCCTTTTGCCTGAATTACTGCAGCAATGCGGCGTGGCATGGAGTCGATCAGTCTGTGGCACTGCTCAGGTGTTATGAGAGCCCAGGTTGCTCTGATAGTGGCCTTCAGCTCTTCTGCATTGTTGGGTCTGGCATATCGCATCTTCCTCTTCACAATACCCCATAGATTTTCTATGGGGTTAAGGTCAGGCGAGTTTGCTGGCCAATTAAGAACAGGGATACCATGGTCCTTAAACCAGGTACTGGTAGCTTTGGCACTGTGTGCAGGTGCCAAGTCCTGTTGGAAAATGAAATCTGCATCTCCATAAAGTTGGTCAGCAGCAGGAAGCATGAAGTGCTCTAAAACTTCCTGGTATACGGCTGCGTTGACCTTGGACCTCAGAAAACACAGTGGACCAACACCAGCAGATGACATGGCACCCCAAACCATCACTGACTGTGGAAACTTTACACTGGACCTCAAGCAACGTGGATTCTGTGCCTCTCCTCTCTTCCTCCAGACTCTGGGACCCTGATTTCCAAAGGAAATGCAAAATTTACTTTCATCAGAGAACATAACTTTGGACCACTCAGCAGCAGTCCAGTCCTTTTTGTCTTTAGCCCAGGCGAGACGCTTCTGATGCTGTCTGTTGTTCAAGAGTGGCTTGACACAAGGAATGCGACAGCTGAAACCCATGTCTTGCATACGTCTGTGCGTAGTGGTTCTTGAAGCACTGACTCCAGCTGCAGTCCACTCTTTGTGAATCTCCCCCACATTTTTGAATGGGTTTTGTTTCACAATCCTCTCCAGGGTGCGGTTATCCCTATTGCTTGTATACACTTTTTTTCTACCACATCTTTTCCTTCCCTTCTCCTCTCTATTAATGTGCTTGGACACAGAGCTCTGTGAACGGCCAGCCTCTTTTGCAATGACCTTTTGTGTCTTGCCCTCCTTGTGCAAGGTGTCAATGGTCGTCTTTTGGACAACAGTCAAGTCAGCAGTCTTCCCCATGATTGTGTAGCCTACAGAACTAGACTGAGAGACCATTTAAAGGCCTTTGCAGGTGTTTTGAGTTTATTAGCTGATTAGAGTGTGGCACCAGGTGTCTTCAATATTGAACCTTTTCACAATATTCTAATTTTCTGAGATACTGAATTTGTGGTTTTCATTAGTTGTCAGTTATAGTCATCAAAATTAAAAGAAATAAACATTTGAAATATATCAGTCTGTGTGTAATGAATGAATATAATATACAAGTTTCACTTTTTGAATGGAATTAGTGAAATAAATCAACTTTTTGATGATATTCTAATTATATGACCAGCACCTGTATATATTATGTATGGGCCATGATTGTGAATAATGGCAGAATTTTCACTATATTTAAACTCATTGGGATGTTGTTTCATAAAATTTTAAATAAGTAATAAATGCTAAAGCCACTCAACTGGACAGATCATCAGATTTGGAGAGGGTTCGGCTGTTCCCGGATTTACTCTTGTTTCCTCGGCTCATAAATGAGGAGCGTGCTTCACTTGGGCTCCAGCCGGGCAGAGCAACAGATGCTGACTTAGAGCGACCTGGGACGTTCTCCAGGAGGTCCTGACAGCCCATGAGCCTCACGTCTAAAGTGCCTGTGGATTTACAATACAAACTACGCTCACTCAGAGCCAAACACTGTATGAGCCGAGATGTAAATCTCTAAACATATCATTTGGGATTCAGACAAGATAATTAAATGTGCAAACAATTTCAAATGTCTATTTCAAGACACATGCAGTGGTTAAACAGCCTTATATGGCAAGCGCTACTTATCTATAATAGTAATGTAAACCTTCTCTCTCCTTCAGAGTGAAGGTCAAAGTTGTGTGTGATAAAGCCAAAAGGGGGAGGGGAACACTGGGGCCAAGTATGTATTGACAGTGCGAAAAGTCAAATGTAGCTCCTACATGCCTTTACCCAGACAGCTGCTCCCCCTTCTCAAATGAAACAAAAGATACACTACTACGCATGTGTTATGTACCCATATGTTGTTATAAAATACTATGTTGTTTTGACTTGAAATCTTAAAATGTTAAATCATAAAATATGTTAACGACTTGTGATTAAAACATGAAAATATGTCAATGACATCACAGTATCTACATAATATATTCCATTAACATACTATGCTTACATATTTAGTTCAGGTTATTTTTTGCAATCATATCAAAACATTGAACTGCATGCTATTTAGCAAAAAAAAAAAACATGGCAATACTATATTTTTAATGATGTTCAATGTTTAAAGTGTTTACCGATTAGCTATTTTTAGGCGTAATTGCTAAAATCAAAAGGTTAAATACCAGCATTAAATAAAGATACGTATCATTTTAAAACCTCCTTTCGACCAGCCTTGGAATCTGTATTATTACCCGTCAATGCTGCAGGTTTGGCCACAGTGCTGTACTGGTTGCTGGTGGACATGATGCTTTGGCGTGGACTGAGAGGTGGAGAAGACACCATGGCTAACTCCTCCATTATCAAACTGGCCTTCGGGTTATTTTTGGGCAGCTCACTGAGCCTCTGCTCCAGAGAGAACTTTAAAAGGTCTAGCTTCTGACTGGACTCATTCAAACGGGCCTGAGCCTGCAAAACAAAGTGAAGCAATCCTTGCAAATGCAAACAGACAACAAAACCAAACAATAAGCTACAAAAGCTATAGTTGGTGTCATATACTAATGAAAAAAAACAAGAATTTTGAAAGATATGGCAAGTGGGGAGAAGGAATAACTCAACAGATTCTGTCAACCGCAACAGATTTTTCTATTCCATGTACTGTACACTACATTATGTAAATAAGACCCACAAACAAATCCCTAGCAGGAGGAGGAACTTGCTTTTTAAAGTGGTGCATACATGGTTTGGGTTTCTCTCAACAGGTATTGTTCTGGCTTTTGTGGAAACTAGTAACTTGGTATTAGCACTTATTGTATTATTGCCCCTGTATGACATATCACTTTTATTGCTCCCTGAACTCTCTGCAAGTCGATTTGGATAAAAGCGTCTGCTAAATGACTAAATGAAAATGTATATACATACATACATACATATACTGTACATATGGATGGAATATATTGGTTCCTATAAATAAATGATCTTAAAAAAGTTTTTTGTCCATACATGGCAACAGACATGACATGCAGTTGTGAATGAGTAACTTTGGCACAGGGCATGGAAAGCGCTATGGTATATCTCTTGGACAGTGTCTGGATGTATGCTACAGTTTAACACGTACATTCCATGTTCATTTGTGACACTGCTGATGCAGTAAATAAGGGATCTATGTAAACAAACAATTTAATTTGTTACACCAGAACAAATTGCAAATGAAAGCGATCTTTTTTAACCCTTGACGTTTATGGACTATACCTGTTTAAAGGTATTTTGATATGGTATTCCAAAATGAAAAACAAATACACAAAATTCTCCTCCAATAGAGAAGAAGCTATAAAATGATTAGTGAATTACTCACTTGGAATAAAACAATAACATGACTTAAACAATTAAACTTACTTAAAAACCATTATAATATTTTAAACCATTTTGTGCACCATAATTATGGTCAGAGAATAGAAAATATGTAAATATCTAACCCTTAAAGCATGGCAGAGTATTAAAAGGATATAGTGAAATGAATAAGTAGACTATATCCATTTAAATAATCTTATGATTTCTGGGGTGTGCAGCTTACATTTGATCACTTGCATTAAAGTGTTTATATAAAGCACTGTTATAAAACCGTAATGAGCCATGATTTAAGATTATGGTTGATGAAATTATATAATATTATAAAAAATTATAAAAAATCATTTAAATTAAAAATTGCACAACAATGCACAACAGTGTTTCAAAGAAAATATTTTGGCAGCAGGTTAGGACAGTTTTTTACATTATTTTTTGTAAAATAAACCACAAACTGATGTTCTGTATGTCAGTTTAACCTTTCAGTTGACAATAATTTTAAAAATGTCATTTTCATCAGCGAAAATGCTATATAATTTTACAGTAAAACAGAGTAATTAATGACATTACAAACTAAAATACAAAAACCCCGGAAAAATCAACTTCGTATAAACTGTTTTAAAGCAATAACATAAACAAACGTTACTGTGCATGCGTGTGTTCGTGGACTGCCCTTAACTTCCGGTACACATTCGCAAACAATAGAGAGTCTGTAGATTATTTCTGATAACAAGCAGAAGAAACCGAGAAGAACCTTTACTTGGCTAAACTTGTCTCTCCGATATTTTGAACTTGGACTGCGAAACCAAGCTCAACCGCTAGATGTCAATGTACTATACGGTTTCTTTAAATGCGTCAAAACTACAGGACCCATTCAACAAATTGTTTAATTAATAAAATGAACATACAACAAAATTTAACAAATCATTTATTTAATACAATTATTATTATTATTAACACAATACGTTCTGACGACGTTGCCAGTTCGTTTTGGTCACCGTGACATTACTTTGTGACCGCGTTCTGTGGACGTCTTGGCAACGTTCCAACTCTTAGAATTTTTGCTGAAGTTCCAGAAACACCATAGACACATCCTCAAATAACGTTGTGAATTAATCCCATGGAGAACGTTGTAGCGACGTGGTATACTTGTCTTCAGATAACCTTGACACTGGTCATTTGATTAATGAATCTGGTCATTTCTATTTATTATGTTATTATTTGCAAAATATATGATCAGAGTAAAATATGTTATACCTATTGTCAAAACGAAAGCTATTAATCCGACTTTTCACAGCTATTATACTGGAGTTTAATAAGCAACAACAATTAAAACTGTTTCTACTTATTTAATGCGCACGTTGTCCAGAACACACGTTCTCTGTTCTGCAAAGAGTCTCGCATCATTTAAACATTAACGGTCATTTCGTTTTACCTCACTGCATGATATATTACTTTAGCGGTTTATTAATATTCTCTTTACTTTATACCTTACAGATGTGAGAGTAAACACATATTTTAGTGATTTTTGATCGATTTGGCACATTTGAAGGGGCAGTTGTGGCCTAATGGTTAGAGAGTCGGACTCGTGACCAGAAGGTTGCCGGTTCGATTCCCAGGGCCGGCGGGTAACAACTGAGGTGCCCTTGAGCAAGGCACCTTACCCCTACTTGCTCCCCGGGCGCTGCAGTGATAGCTGCCCACTGCTCCGGGGGTACGTGTGTTCACTACTCTCTGGATGGGTTAAATGCAGAGGTCACATTTCGTTGCCTTGTACCTTCGTACATGTGCAATGACAATAAATTAAATCTAAAAATCTAAAAAAAAAAAAAAAAAATCTAAATGAACGGACCCTGATGTTTGTGAGTGTGACTGAAGAAGCTTTTGATGGTCGTATCTAAAGAACGGACATCCCGCTAAACTTGTGGTAAAACAAGAATATAATGTTAAGCTTAAAGATAATGTTTATTCATCTCTGTCAACAAATATCTGCTTTGAATCCTCTACATTGTGTTGAAGTCTTTGGTTATTTATGTAATTTTCTTAAGTATCTAAAAATAAAATTATTAATGGACAGATAAAATCCCAAATTAATTTAATCCACCATGTGAGGGAAGATGTGTTTAAACAAAATTATAAAAACGATTTTAACTGTTTGGTCACTGGGACATACACGTCACGACTCAGAAATTTTATTTGGTACGTTGCTGCGATGAATATGGACCGTTCCATTTACGTCTTCAGGAGGTAATCACCACGTCCCAGCAATGTCCAATGTTACGTTGTCACAAAGAATATGGGAATCACAAAATTACGTCGCTGGAACGTTATTTGGTACGTCGTGGCAACAAATACGGTCCAGTCCAGGTACGTCATCACAACGTAACTGTGTTAGCTGGGTAATAATATAAATTAACAAATTAAATTAAATATAAATAGGTTTATTCTTAGACACTAGCCAAACACAGACCGGAAGTTAGCTGTAGTTCCAGCGCGTGTGTCCGATGAAACGGTCTACAGAATGTATACTCGTTAGAAAACGGAACTGACCTCTGAATGAGCTTTCTTCTCTGTCACCTTCCCTGTCCCCAGCAGTTTCATCACATTCTTAGCCCCTTCGGCCACGGCGGACTCTATCCGGAAGTGATGTCGTAGCTCCTCTATCCTGAGGTCCAGGGGACTGATGATAGGCTTTCCTGCAGTCACTAAATATCACAATATGTTTTATTCCCACAGTTTTCGCTATTCAAGATGCAAATATATAATTAGAGACTAAATCAGCTAAGCCACAAACCATCGTTGTTCTCATAGTTCATCTCACTGGTCTGGCTGGCTTTGAGGATCTGCATTCGAATGAACTCAATCTTTGTCTTGCTGTCCTGGAGCATCTGTTGAGCTGCTGCAAGCAGTTTGCGGTCCTGAAGACAAACCACAGGATGGAAATAAATCAGAAGAGCAGTTCAGAAGACGACACATTTGATTCGAAGCAACAAACAGTACATTCAAGTACATGCATGTACAAACAGTACATGCATGTTTTATAACATATACATATATAACATATTATATAACAGTTTTGCAAATGTATCAAGAAAACAAGAAGTAACACTTATAATAGGCTAATAGACAATTAATGAACATTAAATAATGCTAAACATACACACATTTTGTTGTCATTTACATACATTTACAAGTCTTCTGAAGCCATACAACAGCTTAACGTGAGAATAAAATTTGAATAATTAGTCACTGATAATGTTCTTAGCGGCCACAATGGCATATATAAAAATGTGATTTTACGACAGACTTGAAATCAACAACTCTAAATGTCATTGATTTTTGAAACATGCCAAATTTGAATATGTGAATATTCAAAACACACCAATTTCAGAGTTACTGTACATCTGTTCCTTCAACAAAGCTGTCATATAGCTTAAGAATATAGTACAACAGACTTCTTTAAAAAATGAAAATTTTGTCATGAATTACTCTCTCTAGTTGTTCCAAACTTGTATACATTTCTTTGTTTGGTTGAACACAGAGAAAGATATTTGGAAGAATGCTTATAACCGACCAGCCCTTGACACCATTCACTACCATAGTAGGAATATAATATATTATATATATATATATATATTTTTTTTGTTGTGTTAAATACAAAAGAAGATATTTTAAAGAATGTAGGACAGCCAACAGTTCTGGGTTCTTTTGACTACCATTGTAATTTTCCCTACTATGGTAGTCAATGGGGTCCAAGAACTGTTTGGTTACAAGCATTCGTCCAAATGTTCTGTCTCATCTCTGTGTTCAACCAAACAAAGACATTTTTACAGGTTTGGAACAACTAGAGAGTGAGTAATTCATGACAAAATATTCATTTTTGGGTGAACTATCCCTTCAATGATAATTTTGTGGAGATTTTTGTCATTTAAGGTCTTTTGCTGATTATCCAGTGACTGAATGCGTCAGGAGTCTCTGTGGACTGAACTTCCTGCATGCAGCCATTAAATGCTGAGGCTACCTTAGAGGCCTTTCTCCGGATGTCCAAAGCAGTTGGGAACCGGCATGTAGGCCTTGCCGCTTCAAAAGCCAAGAATCATGACTGAACACTAGGCAAAAGTTACATTCACTGACAGACTAACGATTGTTTTACATTAAACCTGAAGTGTCCCTCTCCTCTTGAAGCTAAACATACAGATATTACTATGAAGCCATTAGTCTGCATTGTTCAGCTTGTTTGAGCGGACAGATATGGCAAAACTGGGAGCAGGACTTTCTGCTTGTCAACAAAGTGACTGAAGTGGTCAAGAAACAGGTTCTGGGATCAGTCACAGTTTTGACAGTATTAGACGTCTGTTCAAGGTGAACGGGCGTGCATTAAATCATAGCTTTAAACTACCGCCTTTGAGACATTTAAGACTATTTAAGACATCAGCATCTACCATAATCGTATACTTTATACATTATGAGAATATACTGATAAACACAATAATAATGCTTCGGTTTGGTTATTTATTCTGTTTTAAAGCACATGTGAATATTAGCCCCCGTCAGCTAATGACCGAGGGAGAGAAGACAATAACATTAGGCTACTGATGTTGATAAATCAACAACAAAAAGTCAAAATCTGGATAAAATGCATTGTATAATGGCTAAAACATCGTGTATATGATAAATTCGAAATGATTTTGGTTATTAATATATGCATGTTTGTGTTGTTTCTCACAAACAATATTAAAATGTAGAAAAAACATCTTTAGCATTATATAAAAGGAGGAGCGACAACAGTAAAGGACGAGAGAGAACCAGGCCTGGACTTTACGTTATGTTTTATTATGCATTTAACTTTTGTTTTGTTGTTTGTTTATTTTATTAAAGTTTTGTTGTTCAACGTTCGCCGGTTCCCTCCTCCTTCCTTGCTGTGAACATTGTTACACACACATATATATATATATATATATATTATCCTACAGAACCTTATATTTACTGAAGAACTGATTAGTGTGTCTGTGTTTAGTTTGGCTGCCTAGCTGTGCGTGCAAACAGTTTACGTCATCGAAAAAGAACATGGCGGCCTCCTTAGGTTAAAATGAGTATTACATTTAGGTTTTTTTTAAGAGCTGAAAATATTTGATGTGTTTCTAACGACAAATGCTAGTAGTGTAAGGCTATTACAACGCATTAAGCCATACATCTCTCTATACACCGGGTTCCCTTTAAACTAGTGGGCTCTTGTTTCTGTAGACCAATTGGTAAAGCACTGCACGGTTCAAGCTTCCAGAACACTAAAAAGTCATTTTGTATAAAAACTGCCAAATGCATAAATGTGAAATGCAGCACAGAAATGACACTCAGCCGCTTAAAAGATCTTGAAAAGAGCAGTGATGGGCCAACAGCAATGTAGGACTATCACTAAATCATTGCAAGTTAAATAAAGTCATGTGTTTTCATAACAGCTTTCTGGAGGGTACGACGGTTCATACATCTGGAAGCGAGTCAGGGACCCTTGTTCTTAATCCCTGTGTTTATAACTCCATATATTTCTCTTCTCAAATTCTGTGCTGATTTACCAGACCTCCTTTGTGAATGCAAGATGCTAATTTTAGCCACGGAGGCCCTTTAATTAACAATGTCATTCTTGATAAAAGCAGCGCAGGGAGGGAAAGAGGGTCAGAGACTCCAGAACGGAGCCAAGCCAGAGCATGAGAGTGATTCTGCTGACAGTATAAATTTAAATTACATGTACAGTAAACAACACTAGTGCAGACATATTGGTTTTTTGCTTAAAAGAGAGAGTATGTGGAACATAATATTGCAGTTCCCTGTTGAAAAAAAAAAGCATATGCTGGGTTAGGTATGTTTTGATGCTGGTTTGACCAGTTTAAACCAGCACAAACCAGCATCAAAACATACCAAACCAGCATATGCTGTTTTTTTCAACAGGGTTGTTTTCCTTTTTGGGATCTGCTCTGGGAACAAGAGGCATAAACACGTTGTTGCGGTGTTGACACAATACAATTTCAGCAGTCAAAACCAACAGCCGTAAATTTCATTATTCTCAATATTTACTAACATGCTATTAAACATAAAACTCTCTTTTATGCTTAATTTTAATGTCAGTAAATTATTACACAATAGACAAAGGCAGGTAGCATTCACACTGCAAGGTTCAAAGCACGAATCGTCCTTTTTTAACACAAATCTGATTTTTTTTCTACACGTTTACGGGTGTTTCTGAAACTATGGGCACTTTTAAGTCCCAGCAGTGAAATTTTAGATTTATGTCAAAATATATTCACAGTGTCATTACACACCTTGGCAAAAAATGATTAATGTGATTTAATATCAAATTATGAAGCATTTATAGGTCCAAACACCACTTTTTGTTCATGTCCCACAATTCTGGTGGTCACAATTTTAAGATACGTAAAATAAGCTAACTGAATTACAATTTGACATGATTACAAATATAATTGTATAATATACATATTAATTTACAGCATCTTTCATTTTTTTGCATTATTTACTGATCATTTTTGTGATTTTTGCAAGTAAATGTGCCTGTCCCACACTTTTGAGTCCTCACAATGAAAAAATGCTAGCAGCCAATTTGGTGTAGTTTAATAACATCATTGAATGTGCCCAAAAATCCCTCTTGGGAGTCATTAGTCAATGCATCAAACACACAAACCACACAAAAACCGGTTAGTTTGAGACCTGGCTACCTTGGAAGAGCCGTTGGAATACATATGTATCATATTTTCTGCTCCTTGTTTCACTTTGAGCTCAATGTCGGCCTGTTTTTTCAGAGCAGCTAACCGACTACTGTTTGTGGATGTCCGGGCTTCACTCTTGGGGGTGTCCGGGGTTAGCGGGTATTCTGACATGAAACAAACACAAACCAACATCAAACGAGTTATTAAAGCAGATGTAGAGGAGAAATTACAACAAATGTAAATGCACTGACAGGAAAATGCACAGGATTAGCAAAACCATAATTTATCCTTAAGGGAAAGTGTATAATGGTAAAAGCAGGAGATCTAACATGAGGAACATGTAGAAATAGCATTTTGTGAATGCTTTAAATAAAGGCTAATATTTTGTATGGGTTGTGAATTACTGAACATACTTTAATGTTTCAGTGCAATGAGGATCAGGCCGAAAGAGTTTTAAATAAAAGAGTTAACACAAATGGTATATTACACCAACTGCATGCTTTAAAATGTCACAAGTAGAACAATTGAAATCCCTTAGTAGCAACTTTTTAACAACGTATTCCTTTTAATTTCCGTTTAAGTTGTGCAATCTGGGTCTTTGATATCTATATTTCAAAGGTTTTTGCCAGCAGGTTTTGCAACTACAAACTGAAAACCTGATTAATTTCTCTGCAACATTTTACTTCAAGTCAAAATCACTACAGAACCTGTTAAAACATGCAGCCAAATAATAGGAGGGTGTTTATTTTTCTTTTGTTTAAAGTAAGCATTGTTGTGTAACAGAGTTGTGTATTAAACAGAAATGACAATGTTATAATGACACCCAGTGAAGGACGTGTGCAGGCAGGAAGAATGCAAATGTTCTCTCAAGTGACAGAGTCTGCCAGTTTCTCAAAGTCTCTGTGAAAACATCATCATGGAAAGACTTGGAAAAGGTTGAGCAAACACCAAAAGGAAAATAAACACCTCATGAGTAAAACTGACACAAGGTGAACACTGAACTGTCAATATAAAAAGTTGTTCATTTTGACCTGAATAAACACAAAAACAAATAATATTCAAACATTGGGATTCAAATAAGACCTTCAACATTTTAGAAGGTTAGTTGTTGAGGGCTAGGTAAATGATCACAGCTTTCTATCCCTTTACAGAAAGAATGTCAACACATTTTGTGATTTGCCCGCTCTGAAACACCCGCACACAAACATGTGGAATACTTGAAGCTTGTTTTACGATATGCTGAGGTTCAGAATGATGAGATCATCTGGTCATGCCCTGACAAGAACACAACCACAAATTATCCACCTGTAGTTGGTAAGGTGGAATCCCCGTTTCTGTTCCTCCCTCCCCATCTAATATAATTTATGCAATGTGTGTTACTAAAGACAACTACATATACATAATATGTACACATAAATGCCCACTGATGCCCATAATCAAAAATTCCAAAAATACAGGAGAAAGACTAGGTACAGTGCATCCGGAAAGTATTCACAGCGCTTCACTTTTTCCACATTTTGTTATGTTACAGCCTTATTCCAAAATGGATTAAATTCATTATTTTCCTCAAAATTCTACAAACAATACCCCATAATGACAACGTGAAAGTTTGTTTGAAATCAGTGGCTCTGGTTGGGCCACTCAAGGACATTCACAGAGTTGTCCTGTAGCCACTCCTTTGTTATCTTGGCTGTGTGCTTAGGATCATTGTCCTGTTGGAAGATGAACCTTCACCCCAGTCTGAGGTCCAGAGCGCTCTGTAGCAGGTTTTCAGCGAGGATGTCTCTGTACATTGCTGCATTCATCTTTCCCTCGATCCTGACTAGTCTCCCAGTTCCTGCCGCTGAAAAACATCCCCACAGCATGATGCTGCCACCACCATGCTTCACTGTAGGGATGGTATTGGCCAGGTGATGAGCGGTGCCTAGTTTCCTCCAGACATGACGCTTGCCATTCAGGCCAAAGAGTTCAATCTTTGTTTCATCAGATTCTGAGAGTCCTTCAGGTGCCTTTTGGCAAACTCCAGGCGGGCTGTCATGTGCCTTTTACTGAGGAGTGGCTTCCGACTGGCCACTCTGCCATACAGGCCTGATTGGTGGAGTGCTGCAGAGATGGTTGTTCTTCTGGAAGGTTCTCCTCTCTCCACTGAGACATGCTGGAGCTCTGTCAGAGTGACCATTGGGTTCTCGGTCACCTCCCTAACTAAGGTCCTTCTCCCCCGATCGCTCAGTTTGGCCGGGCGGCCAGCTCTAGGAAGAGTCCTGGTGGTTCCAAACTTCTTCCATTTACGGATGATGGAGGCCACTGTGCTCATTGGGACCTTCAATGTTGCAGAAATTTTTCTGTACCCTTCCCCAGATCTGTGCCTCGATACAATCCTGTCTTGGATGTCTACAGACAATTCCTTGTACTTCATGGCTTGGTTTGTGCTCTCACATGCACTGTTCTCTGTGGGACCTTATATAGACAGGTGTGTGCCTTTCCAAATCATGTCCAATCAACTGAATTTACAACAGGTGGACTCCTGTTGTAGAAGTTGTAGAAACATCTCAAGGAAGATCAGTGGAAATAGGATGCACCTGAGCTCAATTTTGAGTGTCATGGCAAAGGCTGTGAATACTTATGTACATGTGCTTTTTTCGTTTTTTATTTTTAATAAATTTGCAACGATTTCAAACAAACTTCTTTCATGTTGTCATTATGGGGTATTGTTTGTAGAATTTTGAGGAAAATAATGAATTTAATCCATTTTGGAATAAGGCTGTAACATAAAATGTGGAAAAAGTGAAGTGCTGTGAATACTTTCCGGATGCACTGTATGTACTGTACATGGATTTTTTGTAAATTATGCTAATTACATCTAGATTTAATTTAGCAGAAAATGAAACATCTCCTTTATCTTAAAGAGTGAGTCACTCATATATAAACACTTAAAGACTCCCTGATGAGTGATAGGCACTGAATCATGAATAATGACACAATAAGAATCACAATACTGGTCCCAATTCTGTTGAACTATTCCAGATGTTTTGCAGTTTTGTTCAAAATTAGAGGACGAAATTAGTTAAGAAAATAATAGTTATTGCATTCATTACACCTGCTGTCACACCAGAAAAGTGCTATATTGCCCAGGTCTAGTACCATATCCAAAAAACAACAGCCTCATAGAACATTTAGGACTATTTTGTCAGTGACAGACTTATAAACAAATACAATGCACAAAAATGCACTGACGGTCTACTATATTAATTTTGACTCTTAGCATCTTAACAACACCATAAGCTACATGTAGATAAAGAAAGGAGTCATCCATACCTACGAGCTCTTCTAAATCCTTTACCACTATGTGTGCATTTAGTTCTTGAAGTTCCTGGTGCAGTTCCTCCACCTTCTTGTTAGACTTCTTTAACATATTGTCCACATAAGCCAAACTCTTCTTATCTGTGGTCACCTTCCTCAAGTTCTCGGCTCCTTCTTTGATCTTCAGCTCTTTGCGAATCTCACGTTTGATCTGGTCCTTGATTTCGTCCAGCTTTTGTTGAACCATGGTGTCTGAAAGGTCCAGATTTTGACCGAGTCCCAGGCGTTCGGAAACCATCTGACCCCGAGCATCACTCTGGGGAGAAGGAGAGAGAGATAGATAGCAAACGTGTTTAAGTTTATCCAAAGCATTCGTAGGCATGGAATGCATTCTAGAATGCAGCATCATTGTCAAAATGCATTGTGATGACAGGTTATCAGAATAATTAGTGGTTTGCATTCTGAGAGTAATAATCTACACGGCAGTATGAAGAGAATTTACTTTCACACAAACAGTGGGGAGTGTGTGTGTGTGTGTGTGTGTATGATCCGCTTCGGGTTATATAACGGAATAAAGCACTACCTAATCAGCTTGAGAATGCCCGGAGATCTCGCAAGAACAATACAACAAACCAACCTTGCATATACACACAATCACAAAACAAAAGCAAAACAAGTGACATTGCGATCTCATATACATTTTTATAAATCACAGACAATGTTATATGTAGAATAACATTAGAAAAGTCCACAATTTAGTTCTAATTGACTATGTTCACATGCTTGGTTTATTTGTGCAGGATCACAACTCATCATCCCATATTTTATTACTGTAACAATAGACTATGCAGAGGTTGTGGACTGTGCTTCAAATAACCATTATCTGCCACCCTAACAGACTGGGCTAAGTTGTAAATTTTCTGCTGTGGTCAATGTTCATCTGTAATGTAATGATCATTTTCCTAATAATTATTTCAATTAATGCATTCACCAGCCAACGAAATATAAAAAAGTGGGAAGAGAAAAGCTTACTGACCAAGCTACATGTACACAAAGGTGGAAAAAAGGATCCTAACACATGTAACGTGTAAACACAAACAGCAAAACAAATTGTAGAATGTGCCACTGCCTCGCAATAAGCCCATGTAAATAAACTGATTTATTCACCAGGTGAAGTTGCAAACCTAAAAAACTACTAAAGTGTTAAGATAAAAAATGTTAAAGCAACGTAATCAAACAATCATTGTTTGCTATGTGAGAAACAGAATAGCATGTTTATATTTCATTTATGTGTAATATTAAACTGCACATGTCAAGATGACTTGCAATACATGGATGACCATTTGTTTTGAGCAGTTGTTAACATACTTTGGCAATCATACTAGCTAGGGTTGGGCCGATAGACATTGTCCATTGCCAATGGCTGACAGACATCACGATGTTGAGCCAGCATCGTGATTCCAACAAATGTTTCACTTTCGTCATGTGACTCTCTCTGCTCTGTGCTGCAAATCACAATGTAAACAAATATGAACAAGGCTAAGGTGCATATAAGCTTGCGCTGTACAGACTGCCCTGACTTTATAACTGTGAAGCTTGCGCTGTATAAAGACGACGCATAGTTTGCGCAGACTTGGCTCACTTTATAACTGTATAATGACGACGCGCGTCTGCGCAGCCCACCTTGAATAAATATGACACGCGTCTGCGCAGCTCGAGTTTTTCCAGAAAACAAATGTCTTTAAATAAATTAAGGTTATTGACCATTCCTGTGTGTTGCGAGTTTGTAAATAAAAAATAGAAAGAATTTTTTACAGATTTTTATTTAGAAATTCTCAAACTAAAGAACGAAAGAATCTAGCACTTTAGACTTATATACTAAAATATATAAAATATACTGTAGTGCATGCATAAAAGTCTTTTTAGTGTCACTCATGTACATAGTTTTCATTCATGAGCCTTTTTTACCCCAGTTCTCCGGGTGTATTTGAACTATTCACTCAAATGTGGTGGTGTCTGAAGCAGTTCCTGTCTAATTGCAAGAACAGGCCCACATCACACACGTTTCATTGTCAAAAATCATCCCAATGGCCTCTTCTGTTCTGTATCTGCTCTTTGCCATGTTTTGTTTGTTAATTTTACTAGAGCGCACCACGAAAACAGCAGCTCCGTAACTACCTGTTCATATTCTCCCCCTGCCGCTCTCCACGAAAACAGCAGCGATTGGCTGACAGAACGCAAGACATCACCGTAATATACCATTTATGTTCAAAAAGCACAGTTTGTCTACTTTTAGGAGCAATAAAAAAATTTTGATAGCACAAATGGTTGCAGAGTTATGGTAAAATGAATACCGTTTGGTAGAATGTGTCGGTGACGACAGGTCTGGTTTAAAAGGGATAAAGATCAGCCCGAGTTGTATGAGAAGACGCGTGTCTGCACAGCTCGCGTTGTATAAAGACGTGCCTCACGCTGCAGGGCGATGTCATCATCCATCACAATGTTTCACTGTAGACATCGTCCGATGCCAATTTGGTAGACATCACTCAACCCAAATACTAGCCAATCAGAATACAGAACACTGTGCAATTATCAGTGATAATCTTGTGACTGTATCATTAAATCAGTGTTCTTAAATGGATCACCCAAATATTTCAGACATGTTTCAATAGTTTAAGAAAAAAAAGGAATTGGACATATTACTTTTCTTTCATTAAAGAACTAAACATGAGGTTCATGTTGTTCCAAACTCCTTTTTTATTTTGAATGATTATTAATTAGAGACACACAGACACTAAATTTCTCCATTTAGCCGATTATTCAGAGTGCTATCAGCCAATACAGATTATGAAGATTAAATTAATACTTTTTATTAATTCATGTAATGACTAATATCAAACATCAAACTAGTAGGGCTCTACACTGCGACCACTTCAGTCGCATTTGCGACTGGAAATTAGTTTGTGCGACTGTGAAAAAATATGTAGGTGCACTGGCGTGACTGGCCCCCAAGGGCTGAATGATTTTGAAAAATAATTTTGACCAATATTGCAATTGCGATTTAATATGCCATTATTTTTTAAGCACCTTATCTTCTGTATTATGAAAATCAATAAATCATGGTAACCTACGCAATATTAGACAGATTAACCATAAACTAAATGCCAGGCTTAAAGGGGTCATATGAGATGGCTAAAACAAATATTATCGTTTGTTTTAGATGTAATGCAATGTGTATACATGATTTAAGGTTCAAAAACATCCACATACCGTGCATGTTTGTACAGTTAGGGCCATAAATATTTGGACAGAGGCACATTTTTTGTTATTTTAGCTGTGTATCAATATGTTTCGAGTTACAGTTTTATAATAGATATTGTCTTAAAGTGCACACTCTCAGCTTTATTTAGAGTGTATTCACATCCAGATTATCTGAAGGATTTAGGAATTACAGCTCTTTAATATGAAGCGCCCCCCTTTTTCAAGGGACCAAAAGTAATGGGACAGTTGAATAAAAACGTTGTGAAGGTGTTTTTCTTCATCATGGAGAGGATAATGTCATCATCCACCACTTTGATCTCATATGGACGCCTAGGATTGTTTTGTTACTGAGCTCAGCGGTGTGTTTTTTCCCCCCAGAATGTCCCAAATTGTTGATTTCGCCGCTCTTAATGTTCCTGGCATCTTTTTGACAGATGTGTAGTGTTTTTAAAATCTAACTATGGTCTGTTTCACTTGCATGGCGATCTCCCTGAACCGCATGATGTGGGTTCACAGCAACAGCTTCCAAATGCAAACACCACATGTAGAATCAACTCCAGACCTTTAACATGCTTCATTTACGAAGAAATTATTTAAGGAAAAGCCCATACATGTGAATAAAACAGCTTTTTATTCAACTGTCCCATTACTTTTGGTCCCTTGAAAAAGGGGGGCGCTTCATATTAAAGAGCTGTAATTCCTAAATCCTTCAGCTAATCTGGATGTGAATACACTCTAAATAAATCTGAGAGTGTGCACTTTAAGACAATATCTATTATAAAACTGTAACTCGAAAACATATTGATACACAGCTAAAATAACAAAAAATGTGCCTCTGTCCAAATATTTATGGCCCTAACTGTATCTCCACTTTGCCCCGCCTCTCTGAAACGCGCAGATTTTTTACAAAGCTCATCGCTCTGAAAAGCGAGGTGTGCTATGGCCAGTTAACCAATGCGTAGTGATTGGACGAATACTGCAAGCGTGTGACTACTACATACTAATTTCATACTAATTTCTAGCCATGTAAACATGTAATAATTATCATGACAAAGCACTGACAAATAAGTTTGGTGAAACTTGGAAAACGCAGGATGCACCGCATTCTCACCATCTCCTGTTGCTCACAGTCGTAAGTTATATTTGCGGATGACACGATAGAGCATCATCCGCGCTCGCAGCTCTTGCTTGTGAATCCAGGGTCCAAGCACAAAAACGTGTAAACCAATGAACAAGTGACATTTTTAGTCATAGGAATAAACAGTTTTTAAGCGTAAAGCACCGCAACAGCGAAGTGACATTCCCCAAATGACAGTTTGGGAACCACATACTGTGAAAGCTGGAGTCGAAAAGCGGAGTAAGCCAATATGGACCGACCGCCCACTATACAGTATATGATAAATATTCCCAACGAGTTATTACAGAAACAATTTATTAAAGTATTGTTTTTGTCGTCTTTGTCCCACCACTTTTCATATGTTGCGACACTGTTTGGTTGAGAATTGGCTGCGTCTGATCTTCCTCTTTTGTTAAAGGACCCATTGCATGAAAGTCAAATTTTTTCTGTGTTGAAGTGCTATAATCGGGTCCCCGGTGCATCTAGCAACCCGGAAAACGTGAAAAACAAGTTCCCAGTACCTTTGTTATGGTAAGCCTTTCTCTGCAAGAACTTGTTGTGAGAAATCGAGCCGTTCAGATTTCACTCCTGATGTGACGTAGACGCAGGCTCTTATTATAATATTACCACCCCTTAATCTACACAATTCCACCCACAGCGCTGCCGCCATTGTTGTTTTCACAAGCGACAATGGTGTACGTGACGCCATGGCTAAAGTTCGTGGAGAACATGCAATGTAGTCCTAACCTCAGAAGAGACAGGAGTGGATTTATTTTATTTTTAGTGGAAATCCCTCAGAAACCATAAGTAAAAACCTGCTTGTTTGCACGAATCACTTCAAGCCGGAATGCTTTATCAACCTGGGACAGTACAAGCAGGATTAGCTTCAAAGTTGTTCCTCAAGAGGGATCGAGACCAACTGAACGAGACAAAGCTGCCGATGTCAACAGTCTGAATTGACATACATGTACCGTATATATAGGAGGATAATGTTAGCATACGATAGCGAAGGGAGCCAAGTCAGTCACAGGCTAAATAGAACATTCAAAGCCAGTGGTAAACTTACTCTATATTTATATGTTATTTGGCAAATGGGCACTTGGAGTTTAGCTGTATGTATGTTAATACATTATGTGCGTTAATATGTTCAGCTGCGGCAAGCTGTTTCTTTTGCTAATGAACAGTGGCGAATACTGCGGTTAGTTTCCTTTTAAACATCTCAAATCATTCGTCCTTAGGCTGAAAAATCTGTCACAGCATACTAGTTATGCTCTCACGTTGTGTGTGTAACGTTATAACTTGTCAACTGTAACTCATTATCAGTTAAAGAGACATGCACCAAAACGGGTTGCTGTGAGCATAGCTGTTTTTGACGAGGCAAAAAGGGTTTTGTTTACACAGCCATTGAGTGTTTTTAAGCAAAATATGTTCCAGACATTTCATCAAGACCTTAATAAATCACACCAACTTGTTGAAAGTGAAAATGAGTCCTTTAAGAGGTGGCTGTGACAAAGGCAAGACACAAAGTTCAAAAGAGACTAATGTGCAAACTGATTTCATCGTTTGTAAATTAACTTAAAAATAAACTATTAAAATAAACTTAGCGCAGTGATATTAAACTGTAATGTGGTTGACAGATCTGGAACTACTTTATAGTAGGGATGGGCGATATGGCCCTAAAACTCTATCACGATAATTCCTGGTATTTGTTGCGATAACGATAAAAATGACGATATATCCATAACGCCATCCACTGCTGTTTTTTGCATCATGTGATAGTAGCTGCATGTAGTCTAGACCCTCAGAAAAACAAATATTATCAAAAAGTAAAACTTACCCCAAATCAAACAGCTCCTAAAATATACCTACAGTATTTTTGTAAATAGAAAATATAATAGTGAGATTCGACTTCAAAAGGTTGTAGTAAAGAAAAGTTAAATGAACTAAAGCTCAATAAACACATCATGTCATACCTAAAAGTGTATTCTATAGTTAGGTGGAAACGATCAATCGCATCACGCTGTCAATCACTCTCTCTTGAACTGTGTGAACCTTCTCTTCTCACAGCAACATACACTGAATCTGTCTATGACTCGCGCTACAGAAAGAGAACATAAAAAAGCAGATAAAAGAAATCTAATTAAATAATCCATGCTTTTATACGCTCATAAACTTATTTAAAATAACGTAATACAAACTCGCATTTGTACTTATGTAAACAGGCAGCAGTGCTGTGCACGCTGTGTCGCTATGAAAGCACATGTGGGCGCGAGCTGCGCACGGGGCACTCCGTTCATCCTGTATATAACAGGCAAGAAATCATATTAAACAATTTGCAAACGCGCGCATAACATCTATCGAATGTTAAAAGAAATACTTTTAGCCAAAATAAATGTTGTGATGTAACGTATTATGACTATCATAGAATACTTAACAAACGAATTAAATAAAACGAAAGTGAAACTAAACATGAACTCGGATGCATCTACAGTGCCAACCTAAATGAGATTTAGAGCTCGTCTTTTAGTGCAAACTCTTTCTAAGCTTCATGTACACCCTCCGCTATACCCATTTTCGCTTCACATATGAGCTGTGAATGGGTCTCGCAAAGAAATACGTCATCAACTAGAATTTATCGTTTATATCGCGGGAAGACTAATTCCTATCGTGTGGGGAATTTTTACCGGTATATAGCAAACGATATAATATGGCCCATCCCTACTTTATAGGCGTGCGCTTCCTGAAAAACAATGCACACCCTTAGAATGTTCGCCAGCCAATCACAATGAAGTATTCAACAGCCCCCTTGGTACAATCAATAATAACCAATAAGCTTAGTTTATCATGTTTTACCATACTTTGTGAATGTTATAGGGTGCCAAATTAATGTCTATTTTTTACTTCAATTGTCTGTGCTCCTAAATGTTTAAATTAAGGAGCACAAGTGCTCCTAAAAAAATAAGTTACCGTAGAGACCTGAACTAGCGACATTTAAAAAAAAAAACATTTTCTATACACAAGAGCACAAATTTATTTATTATAAAAAAAAATTTAAGATTTGTTTTTGCCGTTTTGGCCTTTAATTGCACAACTATTTGTTAGAGAAGGCAGGAAGCGAAGTGGGAGAGAGAAGGGGGTGGGTTCGAGAAAGGACCACGAGACAGGAATCGAACCCGGGTCGCCCAATGCACAACCGCACCACATGTCGGAGCACTGCCCACTAGGCTATCGGCTGTTCTCTTTTGATTGACAACATATATCGGCCCTGATTGTCCTCTGTTTTTAATAGTGTGAAAATTTGCTTTTATTGACCGATACAGATTACTGGCCGATATATCAGTGCATCTCTAATATTATTAATTGTCAAGTTACATAAAGATTCAAGGACAGTTTTTCTTCTTCAATGAAATAAAATTAAGCATCGACTTTTGGGTACATTAGGTTACGACTTCATTTAAAGTTAATTTAAAAATCCTTTTCAACAGCAGGTCGGTTTAGTGCACAGTCTTCTTAGTACAGAAGTGTGGCCTAGAGTTCTCAAGAGTTCACACAAACAAGCCTGCGCAGTGAATGAGGAGACCCCTTCTGAAGAAGATTTATGGGCATATAGCAAACATGGGGTTTGGCATTCAGAGTGCGTGTTATCAGCAGGGTGGGGTCAGCACACACAGATCACTCACTAAGGAGTCCAACTGCTTCAAATCAGCTGCATGTGGCCACACAGAGCGAAAAAAGCCATGCTGGGTGATTTTAACTAGAGGCTTCCTGACAAAAAGGGTAATATAAACCTCCGGAAGGTCACCACAGGCTTTAAAGTGCTACAGTCCATAAACAGTAAAGCTACAGTATTTAGTTTACAGTGTAAAAATCACACGACAAAACATATTGCACAGTATTGTGATACTTCACCTAACTATAACTGCAACTAGGTATTTTCATAACAATAATTACTTTGTTTAATTTTTCAATATATTTTTTCAGCAAAAGAAGACTATCAGAGCACATCTGAATAAAAGATTTGTGAATGAAAGAATACAAAATGGCGTTTCCAAACCTGTCACTGTTATGTCGACTGTTTGGATATATAAACATGAACACAGTTCGTCTGTAAATTAGCGCATGATTACATAGATAGAGGCTATGCGCTGTGTTGTAGCCAATGTTACTGCTCTTTCACGTGTGTGTTGTGATTTTGTCAGACGGTGACAGAAACAGAATCAGACTGACAACAGAAACAGAAAATATGCAATGAGAACAGCTTTTTTGGGCAACAAGCTGTATTAAAGGGCACACATTTTGCAAAATTCACTTTTATAATGTGTTAAAACATTAATACGTGTCCACAGTGTCTGTAAACAAGCAGTCTAAACAGAAAAAAATGTGCTCACTCCTTTTTTAATAATTTGCGTAATTCAAAAACCCTGTTGGTAAAAGCAAAGATTTGAATTCTGCCGTTAATGTCGTCACTCACCGGCAAAGCCCGCCCAGCAGTGGTGACGATCTGCCATATTTGCTTAGACACAGCCCCATGTGGGAAGTACAACAGTCGCCATTGTTAGATCGTCACTGGAGCTACACAAAGTCTGCGCCACGGAGGCACTACAGTTGTTCTGTATTAGGATGTACCGACCAGCATAACTGTCTCCATAGACTCCCGCAAGCTGAGTTATAGAGAACAGCAAGGTTAAATTTCATTTATGAAGGCAATGTCCCACTGAGAATCGGTAAAGTATTTCACGTTTCCGCCAATCATTTCACGCCGGACTGCTTCACAAATGGGGCCAGTACAACGCTGGACTTTCAACGAGGTTGCTACTGAAACCGGGAGCAATACCAACACTTCGTGCCCAGTCCTCATATCCAGCAGAAGCAGTATCACACATCATATTGTTGCTGATTAGTCTTTCAAAATTGCCACTCTTAATGGGCTTGTTATCGCGCTATATTTTTAATAGGGCTGCACTAGGGCTGTCACGATTATTAAATTTGATTGACAATTAATTGTCTAATAAATCATTGCGATTTATGACGATTAATTGTCTGTTTTGGGGCTTTGGCGATTATGACGATTAATTGTCTGTTTTTGAGCTTTGACATTTAATTCTCATTCATTTTTGATTCAGCGATTGAAATGACCATATTGTTCTGAATACAAGACTATGTTTTTTTCTTGGAAATACATCGGAAAAAATTGGGTCATCATATATTTAAGGTTTAGGCTTTTACCTGTCAATAATACAACCACCAAATATTTGTAAATGAAGTAAATTGATCAGGTGTGAATTGAAGCCACCATTAAAATATTATCAGTCATAGAAAAGCTTCTAGTCTGTTTTTTTCTCACTTGCAAGACTATAGTAAAATTTTACTTGTGTGTTAATGAAATTTTGGTGGACTGGTTTTCACACTGAGATTTGCTTAAATAATATTAAATTGTACTGCAGGTAATTTGTATATGTTTTAGTTATTTTTAAAGTGATTGTGTTGTGGTGGTACATTTTACAAGTATTACCATGCTTTAGTAACAATATATACACTAAAATATGCAATATGCAGATACACTACAGCTCCCCCTAGTGTCTTCTATAGAGATGTGCGATACTTGCGATGATCTGAAATCATCGCGATGAGGTCAAACAATCGCGATGAGACGATTATTTAATAATCGTGACAGCCCTAGCTGCAACTAACGATTATTTTGATAATCGTTTAGTTGGCCGATTATTTTTTCGATTAATCGGATAAAATGTAATTACATATTTTGCTTATAATAAGTAAATCAGATATGGGAAAAGTATACACAACTTAACTCATTAGCCTTCTCCCAAAATGTTGTGAATGTCTCCATAATTAACACACCTGGTGAGTTGATTCATGTGTCATATTGGAAGCAACTGACAATAGTCTCTCCCAAATGTGGGAGCGAGGGGAGGGTCGGCCAAGGAAATCATTTTTTTGTGCCATGAAAAGTGAGATATTTGTCATTCAAATGTAGTGAAGTACAGTAAAAAGTAAACAGAAAAAGTAATAGCCTACTTAAGTACAAATACTCAAAAAGTGTACTTAAGTACAGTACTCAAGTAAATGCACTTCGTTACCCACCTCTGAACTAAATAAACCCCCAAATCAGGGTATTTAGCCTATTATGTACTTTGCAAAGTGCAAACGCCACAAAATTGGGTTTTACTAATATAATCTTTAATTTTGTCATTTAAAACACCTCTCCCCTTTCAAACTGCGCGGCTTGAAGAGATACATGCAGAACACGTCGGACTTTAAAACTGCGCACCTCGCGCTGCACGGAGACGCACGCACCGAGAGACACGTCTGACTTTAAAACTGCGTACCTCGCGCTGCACAGAGAGACACGTGTGACTTTCAAACTGCGCACCTCGCGCTGCACGGAGAGACGCATGCACCGAGAGACACGTCTGACTTTAAAACTGCGTACCTCGCGCTGCACAGAGAGACACGTGTGACTTTCGAACAGCGCACCTCTCGCTGCACGGAGAGACGCATGCACCGAGAGACACGTCTGACTTTAAAACTGCGTACCTCGCGTTGCACGGAGACACGTGTGACTTTCAAACTGCGCACCTCGCGCTGCACGGAGAGAACGCATGCACCGAGAGACGCGTCTGACTTTAAAACTGCGCAACTTGTGCCGCACAGAGACGCATCCACGGAGAGACATGTCTGACTTTAAAACTGCGTACCTCGCGCTGCACGGAGAGACACGTGTGACTTTCAAACTGCGAACCTCCTGCAGCCCGGAGAGACACGTGTGACTTTAAAACGGCGCATCTCGCGCTGCATGAAGAGACGCATCCACGGAGAACCACGTCTGACATTTAAAACTGCGCAGCTCATGCTGCACGGAGAGACACATCTAAAACGGTAATTTTAAAACGGAAGAAGACGCGCTTGATTTGTAACTGCGCAGCTCGCAAGTGACGTCACAGACCAACTAATCGATAATGAAATTCGTTGACAACGAATTTCATTATCGATTATTATCAATTTTATCGATTAGTTGTTGCAGCCCTAATTTTTAATGTTGCTAACAATAGAAGTACAGCGTCTAACTGTATTTATTGATGCTGCCCTCACATGCTGTCGGGCTTATCGTAAACAATACGTAAAGTAAGTGTGACAGTACATGATAGAACAACGTTGAAAGCGTAGTATAACTGTAGTAACGCTAAATTATACCTGCTCGACCTCCATGCAGCATTTATTCTCTGGCTCTGTAGTCATTTTACTGCAATTCCCACACAAGCACCTGCACAGCGATTTATACATTATCATGACGGACCATGCTAATGCTTATCGATCACTTGAAGAACGTTAATTTCATAATAACTGCAAAATTACAACTAACCATTCGGAAACATCGTGTTCCATTCTTAAGGTTGTCACTTCTTGTGTCTCTCCATCAGTGTCAGACTCCGGTTCGTACATATAGGGCTGAACACCACTAACAATTACTGACATTTTGATGTTTTGTTTTGTCCGGTACGCATCAGCACGAGTTCCTGAAACTCCGCCCTCCTCTGGAGAGGGGGCTGGGACGAAAAGCTCATTAACATTTAAAGAGATACAAGCAAAATCGGTGCGTTTTTACACACACTCAAACACGGGCAACTTCAACATTCTATAATAAATGATCCGCTGGGTATTTTGAGCTAAAACATCACATACACACTCTGGGGACACCAGAGACTTATTTCACATCTAGTAAAACCATTCGAACAACCTCTCCTTTAAAATACAGAATGTTCAGAGAACAGAAGCGAAACGAGTCTGAAATTGCAACTCAAACTATGAATGACGATGACGTCACGAATGTGTTAATTAGCGTGTGACATCACCAAACACCACAGTTTTCACAAATTCCCCACCATTGTAATCCGATGTTTACGGTTCTTTTTTTTTATATCTATATGATTTTTATCTGTATGCATGCATTGAACTGAATCGAAAATCGAGAATCGAATCGAATCAAATCAAGAGCTTGAGAATCGAAATTGAATCAAATCGGAACGTCTGAATCGACACCCAGCCCTAACAAACACTACTGTAAAAACACAAGACACAAATTTGACCACATTGAGTGATCAATACATACATGCACACAATAAACCAATATCTATCAAAAATCACCTTATAAAAGAAACCTGTTTTCACGTGTTTACATGCATATCAATAAACCAGCTACGCAGAAAACAGCGTTTACATGGAAATTTGAGACTTGCCAGGTTTCTCGCGTACAGTGACGTCACCATTGATAGTCTGTCTAGTAATTAAAAATGCCACGGTAAATCAGTCAGAATCTGTATATTTATATATTTTCTCGTGTCCGCAGTATCTGCAAATGCAACAATAGTTTTTCATTTTGCCGTTTCCACATCAACTGCATGATTCGAGAGCGGACTTTTATGTGTTATTTTACTGTTACTTCCGTTTGGGAATTTTACTATTGCGCTGTTAGACATGCGCACATAAACAAAACTGAGAGAAAACCGGTAAAGGCGTTTACATGCAGAGCGAAATCGGAGTAATGGGCAAAACACTACCTCTGCCGAGCGGGTTTTGCTTACGCAGTTTATGAGCTTTTCCCGATAAAAAATATATATATTTTACGCGTTTACATGACCTTATTCATTATCTGCTTATTAAGCATAATCGGAGTAAGACTGTGCATGTAAACGCACTTATTGTAAACCAGATATCAATATAAGACTGTAACCTCTAAAAACAGTCTCTGTGTTATTTCTTGGGACAGCACGTTTTGTGTTACTTTTAACACCGACGTGTGTTGAAAGTAACACATAATATGATAAATAAATAGCATCCATGAACATCCATTTTAAGAGTGTATTATTCCTACTTCTATTAAAACGTAAAACCAGTTTCTTACCAAAATATGGACAATTCCAGCCGCACACACAGATACCAACATTTTTCAGTCTTAACAGGAAACCTCCCCCCCCTCAAACTTCAGTCCAGACCAACCTGCATTCCCACTCAAAAGGTAAAATGATAATGAACCATAAAGATCTTCCAACAAGGGCAGCCTTGTGGAAATCAGTACAGCATGTACAGCTAGTTTTGGCAGCAGCAAGTCTCATTTCAGCTAAGCTTGATGTTGGATAAGCAGTTAGTTAAGCTGCAGCTGAATGACGGCGACTCTAACGAAGGCCAAATACACCAGACACGCTGCAATTCCAGCTGCCTTAAGACTTCCTTCAGATCAGTTCTTCACATGTAGACGTCTTTGTAATTCTCATACTGCAAGTACAGACTAGGGCTGCAGCTATCGATTCTTTTACTAATCGAGTATTCTACTGATTTTTCCATCGATTAATCGGGTATTCGGATAATAAGTACTTTTTCTTTATTAAAAAGCAATACTAAATATACAAGAGAAAATAAGACGGGTCTCTTAAAATGAGAAAAACAACTAATTTGTTTCCTTTTTAGAACAACTAGTTTTTATTGCTGAAATAGCATACATTAATATCTGTGAAAACTAAACCCATTTAGTACATTCCATTGCCATATTAAATTCAAAATGCAATATAATACAAATATATAAATAAGAAACATGAATAAAAATGGAAATAATCATTTCAAACAATAGCCTATGACTTTTATTTTGGCAGGTTGTCAGAAGACGCTTATTTTTTAGTATGTCTGTTTCTTCACTCAAACAATAACATGTTTGTGAAATAAACTCTCAGCGCAACTCTGGAGGTGAAGTTCATGTCCTCATTCAGCGCAGACGCAGACAAATTCATGAGCATCACGCGTGTAGCACGTTAAACTGTGCAGTTCATTCACTCAGACACGCAGACCAGACAGATGAAATGTGTAAATAACAGGATTCGGTGTCCACTAGTCCGCATCTAGTTTGATGGACTCAATGCAGCCGGAAAACAAGTTTCACTCGTAAAATAGACTAAAACTAAGTAAAATATCAGTTCACCATTTCAATAAGCTATTAGGGCTGTGACGGTGGCAGTTTTTTACCACCGCGGTGGTAATAGACAAATCGACCGCGGTGGTGCGGTGGTTGGTGAAATATACACTGCGTTCCAAATTATTATGCAAATTGGATTTAAGTGTCGTAAACATTTAATTTTATATTGTTCAATTAAACTTATGGATGGTATTGTGTCTCAGTGCTCTTTGGATCACTGAAATCAATCTCAGACACCTGTGATAAGTAGTTTGCCAGGTGAGCCCAATTAAAGGAAAACTACTTAAGAAGGACGTTCCACATTATTAAGCAGGCCACAGGTTTCAAGCAATATGGGAAAGAAAAAGGATCTGTCTGCTGCCGAAAAGCGTCAAATAGTGCAATGTCTTGGACAAGGTATGAAAACATTAGATATTTCACGAAAACTTAAGCGAGATCATCGTACTGTGAAGAGATTTGTGGCTGATTCAGAGCACAGAAGGGTTCGTGCAGATAAAGGCAGAATGAGGAAGGTTTCTTCCAGACAAATTCATCGGATTAAGAGAGCAGCTGCAAAAATGCCATTGCAAAGCAGCAAACAGGTATTTGAAGCTGCTGGTGCCTCGGGAGTCCCGAAAACCTCAAGGTGTAGGATCCTCCAGATGCTTGCAGTTGTGCATAAACCTACTATTCGGCCACCCCTAACCAATGCTCACAAGCAGAAACGGTTGCAGTGGGCCCACACATACATGAAGACTAATTTTCAAACAGTCTTGTTTACTGATGAGTGCCGTGCAACCCTGGATGGTCCAGATGGATGGAGTAGTGGATGGTTGGTGGATGGCCACCATGTCCCAACAAGGCTGCGACGTCAGCAAGGAGGTGGCGGAGTCATGTTTTGGGCTGGAATCATGGGGAGACAGCTGGTGGGCCCCTTTAGGGTCCCTGAAGGTGTGAAAATGAACTCTGCAAGGTATGTAGAGTTTCTGACTGAGCACTTTCTTCCATGGTACAAAAAGAAGAACCATGCCTTCCGTAGCAAAATCATCTTCATGCATGACAATGCACCATCTCATGCTGCAAAGAATACCTCTGTGTCATTGGCTGCTATGGGCATAAAAGGAGAGAAACTCATGGTGTGGCCACCATCCTCCCCTGACCTCAACCCTATTGAGAACCTTTGGAGCATCCTCAAGCGAAAGATCTATGATGGTGGGAGGCAGTTAGCATCAAAACAGCAGCTCTGGGAGGCTATTCTGACATCCTGCAAAGAAATTCA
Organism: Triplophysa rosa; assembly: GCF_024868665.1. Taxonomy (NCBI): domain Eukaryota; kingdom Metazoa; phylum Chordata; class Actinopteri; order Cypriniformes; family Nemacheilidae; genus Triplophysa; species Triplophysa rosa. The sequence continues at coordinate 15,055,769 of NC_079896.1, forward strand.
ATCAGAAACTATCCAAAAACTCACAAGTTCAATGGATGCAAGAATTGTGAAGGTGATATCAAAGAAGGGGTCCTATGTTAACATGTAACTTGCCCTGTTAGGATGTTTTTGATTGAAATAGCTTTTGATTTCAGTAAATATGACCTCCTAATGCTGCAAATTCAACAAATGACCATTTTCAGTTTTTTACAACCTATGAAATGTTTTCAAACTCTGTTGTGCATAATAATTTGGAACAGTGCATTTTGAGTTTTTCATTTTTTAAATAAATACTGTTGTCAGTGGGAGGTTTGTTCAATAAAATTCCAAATGTACCCTAACTGTTGATTACTTGAAAATTATACTGACTGTCATTTGCATCGACAAATTAGGAAAACCAGAGAAAGATATCATTTGCATAATAATTTGGAACGCAGTGTTATAATTTTATATAATATTTATATTTTATTTTGCGTGTAGCAACCACATGACAGTGGAAGAGAAATATAGACCTTATTTAAATACTTGAAATTGTTAAATAATTGAAATATGATATCTGAAATAAATGAGGATGAAACATCCGTCAATGTTTAACGCGCAAATCCATCAGTGAAACGGCACACTACAGCATATAAAACATTTAAATAAACATCAGTAAATAATGAAAACTTAAATGATAAAAGAAAGCTAAATACTAAATAAAAAAGCTCTTGTTGCAGTAACTTCAGTCATTGGCGTATTAACCCTTACAGTCCTTAACAATTCCATTTGAAACAAACTGTTTAAACTACATTGGCTTTCCTATTCAGATTGCCATAAAAACTTTACTTTTTCCGACTCGTTGATGTGAAACTTACTTGTTGACATTGTCCAGATTAAAATGTGTACAGCTGCACTAAATGCGCGTTCAGAAGATGTGCACAGGAGCGCAAATGAAAGATGTCTCTCCGCAACCGCGGCAAAACCTGCGCGCGCTCCGACACTAAGCAAGCGGGTCATAGCCAGTTTTGATTTTACGTATCTGTTCATTTCACAACAAGATCCATTGCAAAACCCGCAGAATAACCTGGGTTTTGCCGTGCAGGCCGCGCTCGAACGCACCAACGGAAACGTATGCCAATAATTTCTGTTAATTTAAAATCTTTTAAATAAAACCATCCACACCTGAAAGGCTACAACTAGCAATCGTTATCGCAACTCTCATATTTATTACACCTATATTTGTCAGAGTGACGTGCACTACCGCCGGTGGCAGTTCGCCACCCTCATGGCACTTTACCATCGCTGTGGTGCGGTTGTTACGGCAACCGTCACAGCCCTATAAGCTATCAGTTATTTATCAGCATGAGAAATACGTGTGAGCGTGTGAACATACTTAAATGCGTGTGTCTCACGGTGAATGCATGAGACTTGAGAGCCCTGTAACATGAATAGTTTAACGGACTGTGCGTCAGTAATACCGGTCCGTGGGGAAACGCCGTGCTCCGTGTGTACTGTAGTTAATCAGAATCAGAATCAGAAGAGCTTTATTGCCAAGTGTGCTTGCACACACAAGGAATTTTCTTTGGTGTTGGAAGCTTCTAGTACAGACATTCAACACAATGACAATACAATATAATACGATTTACAGTCTAAAAGATTCTAAATTGTGCATATATAAAATAAAGACTATTTTACAGAAAATGGGGGATAATAACATATAAGAGACATTGTACAGGGTAGTATATAGTAGAATAAACATATTAACAGATTGTATGTACACTTGTGCAAATGGATAATTTAGTAAGTAGAGGTAGTGTTATATACATGTATACATAAGATGTAGATATAATAAGGCACTATAGTGCACACTATAGGAGTAGTGGAAGTGGAATATTGCTCTTAAGGAGCAGTTATCTGTTTAGGAGGGAGATTGCCTGGGGGAAGAAGCTGCTTCTGTGTCTGGAAGTCCTGGTGTTTGGTGCTCTAAAGCGCCGGCCAGAGGGCAGCAGATCAAAGAGTTTGTGTGCTGGGTGTGTGGAGTCAATGATGATTTTTCTTGCCCTGTTTTTCACTCTGGAATCGTACAGGTCCTGAAGTGTGGGCAGAGGAGCACCAATAATTTTCTCAGCACTACGAACTGTCCGTTGTAGTCTTCGTAGGTCTGATTTGGTGGCCGAGCCATACCAAACAGTAATTGAAGTGCACAGAACAGATTCGATGACCACTGAGTAGAACTGGGTCAGTAGCTCCTGTGGTAGGTTGAACTTCCTCAATTGACGGAGGAAGTATAACCTCTGCTGGGCCTTCTTTACAATGGAGTCTATGTGGGACTCCCACTTCAGGTCCTGAGAGATGGTGGAGCCCAGGAACCTGAATGACTCCACAGTATCCACAGTGCTGTCCAGGATGGTGAGGGGAGGAAGTGATGGAGGGTTCCTTCTGAAATCCACTATCATCTCCACTGTCTTGAATGCATTCAGCTCTAGGTTGTTTTGACTACACCAGGCAGCCAGCTGAGCAACCTCCTTTCTGTAGGCAGATTCATCACCGTCTTGAATAAGGCCAATGACTGTGGTGTCATCTGCAAACTTCAGGAGTTTGACAGAAGGGTCTGTAGAGGTGCATTCGTTTGTGTAGAGTGAATATAGCAGTGGAGAAAGAACACATCCTTGAGGAGCTCCGGTGCTGATGGTACATGTGCTGGATTTAAATTTTCCCAACCTCACTAGCTGCTGCCTGTTCGACAGGAAGTTAATAATCCACTGACAGGTAGAGGTTGGCACAGAGAGCTGGGTAAGCTTGGGCAGGAGGAGGTCTGGGATTATGGTGTTGAAGGCCGAGCTGAAGTCTACAAACAGGATCCTGACGTAAGTCCCTGGTCTGTCTAGGTGTTGTAGGATGTAATGCAGTCCCATGTTTACTGCATCGTCCACAGACCTGTTTGCTCGGTAAGCAAACTGGAGGGGATCAAGAAGTGGTCTGGTGATGTCCTTCAGGTGGGCCAGTACAAGTCTCTCAAATGACTTCATGACCACAGATGTTAAAGCAACAGGCCTGTAGTCATTAAGTCCAGATATTTTGGGTTTCTTCTGTACAGGGATGATGGTGGAGCGTTTGAAGCATGAAGGGACTTCACACTGCTCCAAAGATCTGTTAAAAATATTTGTGAAGATGGGCGACAGCTGCTCGCACAGACTTTCAGGCAGGAGGGTGAGACATTGTCTGGGCCTGGTGCTTTTCTGATCTTTTGTTTGCGGAAAAGCTGGCAACATCCTCTTCGCAGATCTTAAGTGCAGGTTGAATGTCAAGAGGAGGTGTTAATGGTATAGCAGAGATAGGGTCAGGGGGGTGTGAGGGTGAGACCTGCATTTCAAAACGACAATAGAAGTCGTTCAGGTCGTCAGCCAGTCGTTGATTACCCATAGACTGAGGGGATGATGGCTTGTAGTTGGTAATGTCTTTCAGGCCTTTCCACACTGATGCAGGGTCGTTGGTGAAAACTGGTTCTTCAGCTTTTCAGAGTAGCTTCTCTTAGCTGCTCTTATCTCCTTTGTCAGTGTGTTTTTGGCCTGATTATACAAGACTTTGTCCCCACTTCTGTAAGCATCTTCTTTGGCCTGACGAAGCTGTCTCAGTTTCATTGTAAACCATGGTTTGTCATTGTTGTATGTTAAGCGAGTCCTGGTGGGAATACACATGTCCTCACAGAAGCTGATGTAGAATGTCACTGTGTCAGTTAACTCATCCAGATCAGTGGCTGCAGCTTCAAAGACACTCCAATCCGTGCAGTCGAAACAGGCTTGTAAGGCCCGCTCTGTTTCGCTGCTCCATCTCTTTGCTGTTCCTTGCTACAGGCTTGGCAGATTTAAGCTTCTGTCTGTAGGTCGGAAGAAGATGAACCAGGCAATGATCAGAGAGACCCAGAGCTGGGAGACAGAGTGGTATGCATCCCGTATTGTGGTGTAACAGTGATCCAGAATGTTGCTGTCTCTGGTGGGGCATGTGATATGCTGCCTGTATTTTGGCAGCTCACGGGAGAGGTTTGCTCTGTTAAAGTCCCCAATAATAATAATAAGAGAATCCGGGTGTTGCTGCTCCGTGTCAGTGATGTAATCCGCCAGCTGTTGCAGCGCCGCGCTCGCACAAGCATGTGGAGGATGTAAACATTCACGAGAATAAACGAGGAAAACTCGCGTGGCGAATAAAAAGGTTTGCAGTTGATAGAGAACGCTTCTAAGTACGAAAAGCACATCTTCTTCAGTGTTGTTATATCTCTGCACAGTGTTAATTTTGACAGCAAATTTTGATTTAGTTTTAGTCATAGTCTTTTGACGAAAATGCAATTTAGTTTTGTCACATTTTAGTCAACCCCATCATTTTAGTTTTAGTCTAGTTTTAGTCGACGAAATATGAAAAACATTTTAGTCGAATAAATATACATTATATTTAGTCTACTAAAATCTAAATGGTTTAAATCATTTACTTGAGTAATTAAATGTTCCATACAAAGATTCAACTGTTTTGACATAATTTACTTCACCTTAAAATGAAATTAAACCAGGTCATTACCTTTATTTTTCAGAAAAGTTCAGTAACTAGATTTGCATTGTTGGAACATTAGACCATGAAGACATGTTCCAGTTCATTCAATCCCATTTGACTCAATTGACTCGTTAAGTAGGGGTATTCATTCAGTTCATTCAACCAATGAAACGCTCCGACACGGCTCACACTCAAAGGCTATTGGCTCATGGCATGCCTCTTGAAGAAAGAGTCTTTGCTTGATACAGCAATGAATGAGAAATAGCTTTCAAAGAAGACATATTATATAAATTGATTACATTTCTTTAATCATGCAAACATGTTACATACTTGGTTGGAATGTACAGTTTGACTCACTTCATCACTTCTATAATCAGTAGAGGACAGCGCTGGTTTCTTTTTGCTGACTTTATGTTGCATTTCACGTTATGCAGCAGCTCGTGTTAGCAGATAAGTTAACATAGGCATATAAAAACCTTTGAGCTTCCTTCATAATGTGTTTCGGGGTGACTCACCTGCAGTCGCGCTTCAAGTTTGCGGCGTTTTACCGGCGATCGTGAAGGAAAATAAGACGCTTTGTAACCCGCGTGGAGACACAGAATACATGTGTGTGCTTCCCCTTCTCCCAGAGACTTCTCTCTACCGTTTATATGAGATAAGCTGCACATGCGCGCAAACTGATGTCCGCCAGGTGGGACAAGAATATTTTCGTCTCGTTTTTATTAGTTGACAAAAATGTCAGTATATTTTATTACAGTTTTCGTTATCATGCATTCATTTTTATTTAGTTATCGTCTCGTTTTCGTCGGTGAAAACATGTCGTTAACGAATACTTTTCGTCATAGTTTTCGTCAACGAAATTAACACTGCTCTGCACCAACCTTCGTTTATATAAAAACATAATCCACCACCACGTGTCTTCCCTGTTGACTCGGCAATGCGATCCGCTCTGAACAGCTGAAAACCCGGCAGATGTAACGCGCTGTCCGGTATGGTGTCATTGAGCCATGTTTCTGTGAAACACAGCGCAGCGGAGTTGGAAAAATCTTTGTTTGTCCTGGTGAGTAAGAGTATTTCGTCCGTTTTGTTGGTAAGGGAGCGGATTAAACGAGGCTTCGAGGCAACAAAAATTGCCTCGATGATTTTTTGTATTTGAATAACTCTAGTTACTCGAGGAATCGTTTCAGCCCTAGTACAGACCTGAAGTAATTTCATAAAATTTATTACAGCATGAGGAGGTTGTTTTTTAGAAGGTTTAGGAGCACAGGATTACTACTAGAAAAGCACCATTGAAAAGACAAACGCTTCGTTGTTTACTACTTTTATTTAAAGCTTTCTGAAGTCAGGAGTTCTTCAATTAATATTAGGGCTGAACGATTAATTGCCACTGCGATTAAATAGCGTTGCGATAAAACGTGATTTTCTAACCGCAAAGACTGTGATTAATTATGGGCTGTGGAGGTGCAGGTTGATGCGACCCTGCTCGGAGCTGACCAGTAACATCTCAAAAGCATTAAAAAATGCATGGAAAATGCACGGCACACAAATTTCTCCAAAACTGCTCAGGACATAAGCTTGCTCTCTCGTGGTGACTGCCTGCGAGTGAAGAGAGCGCGTTGCACCACATGTGTGCCGCGACTGCGCCTGTCTCTATTTAAGAGTGCTTCCCGTGCATCTGCATTTAAAATAATTAATTTGTACATTGACTTGTTGTACAATGGCCTCAGGCTTGAGAGAACGTGGCACTGTGGAAACTTTAGTGTAAAAGAGCAACAGCACGTCAGTTGTGTGGGACTATTTTGGCTGTTTTGTGTGGATGATGCTGCGCAGTGTCAGGTATTGTGTGTGCTAACATTAATGCTACCTCAAGGGGCAAGACTACTAATGTCATGCAGCACTTACACAATAATAAAAGACAATAAGGTAATACATATATTAATAGTTTATATTTTTACTTATTTATATAAAGATTGTCTAGTAAGCTAACGGATAGTGTTTAAGTGCAATCAACATGTTTATCGTATGTTTATTACAGTGACTCTGCATAATCAAATTATTGAGTGTGGTAAAGCCACAGTTTTGTTTTACATTTATGTAATCTGCACTTTAGTTTCTGTGATTAATGACTTTCATGTTACACCAAGCTTATTTGTCAGTGCTTTATACGTCATGACAATTATAACATGTTTAAACACCGCCACCTTTTAATTCATTCACTGTCATGTGAGAGAGAGACGCTGTTGTGGCACTGCATGTAACAAGAGAGCGAGATAGGCGCTGAGCACTCGCAACTCTACAATGAATTAAGCTGTTGTAAATAGTAAACAAAATATGTAAATGGGAATCATGAAAAATCTATTCATTGCGGCCAGTGTTGATAGTGTGGCAGGCTGCGACGAATGAATCAATATAGGAAACAGACAACACAATAATAATAACAATTTTTGGTTCATTTTGAAACTATGGCGGAACAAATCAGACTATGGCCTAATTACTGAATGGGAAACACTGTTTCTATTAGGGGTGGGAGAAAAAATGTTTCTCGATGAATATCGATTCAATCTGCTAGCGATTCCAAACGATTCACAAATTAAAAAAAATCGAGTTTACTCGATGACGTTACTAAATATAATAACTAGGCAGTGCTCTAGACTGCGACCAAAATGCTCGCAAATGCAATCTTTTTTTATAATGTGCAAGGAAAAATTTCACAGGGTCGCATTGGTGCGTAAAACTAATTTTTGCCCCGCCAAAGATTTATTTAACATTTAATGTGATTTATGAGTGGTGAATGACGCGCTTGTGATAATTGCAGGAAAGAGCGAGGAGAGCTTGTGCACTCCCTCTGTCTCCAAACTAAAGTGTGTGTTTGACTTCATTCGGTGTTGCACATGATGCTCTCATGGAACATTGATGTCATATTCCGATCGTTCTCCGCAGCGATTAATGAAGTCGAACACATCGGTTTCTGCACTGTCTCTCTCCTTCACACTGGGGATGCTCATTTCGGTTAATTTCCCTAACCGAGAACCGACACACTCGTTATCCGAACATTAACCGTTAACCGATAAGATTCTAATAATAAATTGGAATTAAAAAAATACATGCTGCGTCTCATTTCGAAGGCTGCGCAGGGCTCTAGAGTGCGACCATGCGACCTAATTTGTCAATGGTGCTACTAAAAAAAATCTGAGGTCGCACCGGTGCGACCAGCCGTTCGAGGGAAAAAAAGTCTCTGCAAAAGTCTCCCCGTGGTTCAACAACAGACACATTAGGCCCATATCGTGGTCTAAACCAATCAGAGATAGTGAAGGGCGGAACCCCCTCTGATTGGCCATGGTCCAGATATTCCTGTACGTGTGTGTACGTTTGAAAATGCTGTGCTGCAGTCAGACAGAGAGGTGAGGAGCCTAGGCCCGTCAGATAAACAGAGTGGATGTAGCCGCGGATGATGAGAGAAGATGAAAAGAACGATTGAAAACTTTTTCGATAAGAATGTTAAGATAAGGCCTGATCCGTCCGAAAATCATAACCAATGCTCTGACACGCTAGACTGCGACTAAATGGTCTCATTTTGTGACAAATTTTCCTGCCAGTGCGACAAGTTTTTCTTAATGGTCACACCGGTGCGACTGTCAAACTGATCAATATATAATTTTTGCGTATTATAAATTGAATGCGCAGAAATGTTATATTGCGCAAGCTGCGCATTCAGTCACTCATTTTCGTCTCCCCTCCTTCAACCATTCCTTATCTATCAGTGCCCCCGCCCCCAAAGACGTAATTCGCGGGTTACGGGTAAGAGGCGAAGGACCGAAAGAGCAGACGAGTGAAGCACTCAATCTTGCAACTTAAATAAATATGCAGAATACAAGAATTTCCCCTGCTAAGGTACAAAACAGCAAAGATAACAAAATGTGTTGCAAGTATTGTATGCATGTGAAGCTAATGCAGGAAACGTGTTTAAACTTTAAGCACTGAACTATTGTATAAAGATCTCTAACAATACTGCAAAGCATACAAAACGGTATACATCACGCTAAATGTATACTCAAAAACACTCACTGATATTAAAGGAATTGTGTTCTCTTATAGGAGTCGTTCACAACAAATAAAGGAAGAAAGTAGCTTTACGAAAGATGTGCTTTAAATATGGTAAAGTGTTGAAAGAGAGTTTACATACAGTATACAATAAAAATAATTAAATCATAAACAATGATTTGTATTAATTTCTAATTGATTTATTAATGTATTAAACACATTTTAATGAAGTTTTAGTGATTCTTTTTTCTTACCTCACCCCATGACTCTGGTGCTATCAAATTAAGGGCTGGTGCCACCAACTGAATAACTTGGTAGCACCAGTGCCACCTCTCTCAAGTGTTAGTCTAGAGCCCTGCTTTCTTGTAGAATTGTGCTTCAAATAAAGAACTTTATGTTGACCAGATTGTTAGTTAATCATTTACAAGTCAATACTGCCTCTATGGACAGCGATTTAAAAAAAAAGTGAACTTGTAAAACTGCGGTGTTAAATGCGATGCGGTCGAAAATTTGGGTGCACCTAACTTTTGTGCTGGTGCACCTAAGACAAAAAGTTAGGCGCACCATTGCAACCAGTGCAAAAAGTTAGTCTAGAGCCCTGCCGCGTCCTCCGGAGGTCGCGTTTGTCCGCCGCATACGCCTTCGCATGCGACATCCGGAGGATGCAGACTTCGAAATGAGACACAGCTACAGTTGACGAGGGTCTGTGACACGTTAAATATACAAACATTTTTTTCACAGTTTTATATTAACATGCAAATAGCAGCATAACGAATACATACATCAACAACAGCACCAGCATTCACATATTATCACATTTTCACGAACCTGCGGCGTTTTGGACAATGGAGAAAATCTAAAATAATATAAATCCAAAGCATAAAATAAACAGGCAAGAAAAAAAGTGAATTAATTAACAAAATATGACAAAACGAAAACACCGAAGAACCGGCAAGGTTTATTTCCGTCAGAAAGTTTTTTCATCAAATAAAAATAGCAGGCCTACCTCAATCCAAAGCTTGGAATTTTTATTTAATAAAGTAACATGTTTACGTGCTGTGGTGACAGTCTGGAGCTTCTTGACAATTAGACCCGAGGCAGAAAACACCCTTTCAGATGGCACGGATGTCCCGGGAATGTAGAGATAACGCCTCGGTAAGCGCGTCACATTTGCTTTCCAACAGCCAGTTTTGCTAAACATATATAAATCCGATCTGCTATACCACCCAAAATACAAACATTATTTTTTACTTACTCATATTTCACATTCGTATTTTTACGTCACATCTACAAGAAGGCAGGGAAACCAAAGCGCACGGGCAGCCAATGCTAAGCATCCATGAGATAAGTTTATGTAAAGTATAAATTGATGGCTAGCAGCGAAATTCCCTTGCAGTAGCTCCGCTATTAGCTTTGCTGAGCCGTAGACACGCTGGGAAGACAGAGAATGTCAAAGCGCATTGTGAGTGCGATTGTCCCGTGTCTACATTTAAAACAAAGAACTTGAGCAAGGCTGTGGCACTCTGTTTGGAGGAGTAAAGCCCTGACAAATGTGGCCTCAACATTCAGAGGAATTACACGTGTCCTGTTTCGTCAAGTGATTTGCGTGATCGGATTTTAATCCGTCTCGAAAACGTTTCGGAGGGCATTAACACCTAGTCGCGCACGTCTGCACGCTCCGTGAGTTAATGCTTAGCATGTTTTTCTTTAACCATACATAAAACTAAAAACATGTACGATTTAATAGTAATTTAAAAACATATTACTAAATTATTTTATTATTAAAAAAATATTATTAATATTAAACTTAAAATAAACATACCTTTTAAATCGTTTAACTGATAGTATTAACCGTTAACCAAAATGTTAACGATCAGTTAACGGTTAAACGGTCAATATGAGCATCCCTACTCCCGGCACAAACAGAGCCGGTGAGAGGTGAGTGTTCTCCAGCTAACTATCTGTAAATCCTTTTTATTAGACAATGCAGTACTGATAATAACAACAAACAGTGTTGATAGATGTTTAACAACAATAAGAACTTGGGAGTTAAGACTGTTTTGATAGGACTGTTAATACCTAACACTATTAGGTATTATAGAGGTAACTGATAGGAGTCTTATCACTTGTCTTTGTTTTGTTCTATATTCATGATGATTTGCAGAAGGAGATGTTTGGAAGAATTATATCATATCAGTTACTTTTCCTCTAATTAAATAGTGAATGTCTCTCTGCTACGCAAATATTATAATTATATAATAATTGTTTGCAGATTCATATTTTACCTAGACATGTGCCGATATTCGGTAATGTGATTAACCGTGGTAATGGATTCGCGCAATGTTGTTATCGCGGGCACTTTCAAATACCGCGAAAATATATAGATCAGCATTTTGATTTTTAGAACGCGTATTTGTTTATTTTTCATCAACCGGATAAAAGTACACTGTGTGTATGCTGCGTAGGAATGCGCACTCTGATCTAAACAATCCCATTCCCCATGTGGAGATGCCTACGTGTGTGTGTGTGCTGCTGAGCAAAAGACGCGTGCGCACTCTGTTGTAAACAGTACCACACGGAGAGGAAGCATGGCGGAAGGAGGAACGCTGCCGACGATTTATCCCCCTTCTAAAAGGGTGAAGTCTGAGGTTTGGAAATATTTTGGGTTAAAAGTAAGCAGAGTAATGAAATTTGACAGTGTGGCAGAATAACTATTTTAATTATACGTTGATGGAACGCAATAAAGTCAAACACTGTCACAAAGTGCGAGTGAATTTGCTGTTTATAAGTGTTTAGCTTGCTATAATAGTTAACACACTGGCTTGGCTTGTTATTCAAACAATAATAATAATAATAATATGAATTGTAGTACTAGCGTTGTACAGACATAAGTATATTTAAAAGCAGTTAACAAAAGTTGTTCTTTTGCAGTTTGCAAAATTTTTGCAAAAAAAAAACTTTATTCTGTTTGAATAAACTCACTTTAAACATCATTACTGTGTGTTGTTTTATTTATATTTATTTGTATTTAAATGTTTGAGGTTCTCTTTATTATTTAAAATAAAGTTGTTATCAAGAGGAAAACACTGAAGTTGGTTTATATTTTCAACCTGCATTTCTCATAGAATTGAATACTGCGATAATACCGCTTACCGCTACGAAACCTTAATCAATTAATCGCAGCATGGAAATTTGATACCGGCACATGCCTAATTTTACCATTCTATGTCCTGAAGGAAATGCCCCCTGTTCGGTTTCAGTTCTAAGAAAAGCAGTGGGCCTGTTATGGATGACTTTCTTTTGAGGGGGAAGTCTTGTACTCCTCAGCAAGCCACTGCTCTTACAGAGTCAATTTTGAACATGATCGTTAAAGACATGAGACCTCTTTCCATGGTGAATGGGGAAGGCTTTCGTGAAATGGTTTCTGCATTCAACCATGGATATATCCTGCCATCAAGAACCTACTTAACAGGTTTATTGGACCAAAAATATGAAAAAACCTGCCAAAAGGTAAACATACATCTAATGCAGAATTGCAAATACATGTTTTAGGAACAATCAATGATAACACTGCAAAATTAGTTCCAATATGTAGTTAACAACATTAACTAATAAATAACTATTCATATTTTTTATGTTCAATTCAACATTACACTGACCCAATATGAACAAACAATGACATTATTTACACTTGTAAATGTACTACACATAGTTAGTTCATGTTTGTTAATACATTAACTAATGAATGTGTTAGCCAATCTAGATTTCAAAGTAAACACCTAGTAAAGATGACTAAACAACAGTGTAACCACTAAGAGAGTTAAAACTGAGAATCTTTCTGATGTCTTTTAAAGGTTAAGGAAACTATTCAGGAAGGAGGAAGCTCCATGGCACTGACAGCTGACATTTGGACTAGCCTTGCAACAGAAGCATACCTTGGTGTCACATGACACTTTATCACTGAGGCCTGGAAGATGAAGACTCTCACACTTGCAACAATGCCTCTTGATGAACGACATACTGGTGCCAACATAGCAACATGGCTGGAGGAGGTTGTTGCACAATTCAAAGAAAATTAAAGCAGTCGTTCATGACAATGGATCAAATGTTGTGGCTGCAATGAAATTGCTAGCAGAGAAACATAACTGGGTCTCTGTTCGCTGTACTGGGCACACACTTCAGCTTATTGTGAACAATTCCCTTAAAGCAGGGGTGTCCAAAGTCAGGCCCGCGGGATGAATTTTAAGCGGCCCACAGCGTGTCTATTAAATTTTATTTAAGGCGGGCCCGCAACACAAATCATGCACGTTTTACAATGTCAAGAGAAGGTGGCAGCACTAGATTTCAGGGCCAATTGTAGTGAGAGGCCGAGTGAGTGATAGTTGAACCATTAGGATGCCACAATGGCCACGTCAGAAAAACGCAAATTTGATAAGGAGGGTCGTCGATTTAATGAGCGCTGTAAATCTGAGTATTTTTTTACATAGAGTCGTAATAATTGCATTTGCCTAATATGCAATGAGACTGTATCGGTTATGAAAGAATATAACGTGAAGAGGCATTACGAGACAAAGCATGCAAACTCATATCAGAACTTCTCCGGCAGCGAACGAGAGGATAAAGTTAAACAGCTAGAAGCCTCTCTAGTTGCCCAGCAGCGATGGTTTATCAGGGCAAAAGAGTCCAATGAAAACATTACCAAAGCAAGCTACGAGGTGGCAATCCTTATCGCTAAACGTGGAAAACCTTTCTCTGATGCGAGTTTGTTCAAGAATGTGTAATAAAAATAGCAGAAAACATCTGTCCAGATAAAAAGCAAGAGTTTGCGAATCTTTGCCTTGCTCGCAACACTATCGCACGGAGAATTGAAGAAATATCATCCGACATCAAAAGACAAGTGACTAGGGATGTAACGATTCACCGTGAGCCGGTTGAAAATCGGTTATAATGAGTGACGATTCAATTCGGTTGAGGCTTGAACTGAATCGCAATACATTCTTTGAACAGCAGGGGCCGCTATTTTCACTGCAAACCTAAACGTGGATGCTGATATTTCTTAAATGCAAAAAAATCCAAGAAAAGCACAGACAGTATTAGTTTGTTTATATTAAAGAGACTTTTTCTATTATTAATTTGTTATAAAATCGCAGTTTACTTTTGTTATTTGAAATAAAACATTATTTTATTATGCAAAGAAACGTAAAGCATTTAAGAAATAATGCAAGGGAAGTTGTTCATTTCTAATTTGTTTCAACTCATTTTTTAAAAATAAATCGTGAGTAAATCGTGAATAAATCGCATCGTGAGATCAGAATCGTGAATCGCATCGCATCGTGAGCTGAGTGAATCGTTACATCCCTACAAGTGACAGAACGCTGGCATAATTTTGATCATTTTTCTTTGGCATGTGATGAGAGTGTTGATATTTCAGACACTGCCCAGCTGCAAATTTTTTTGAGAGGAATCGACGAGGACATGCATCACAGAAGAGCAGCTGGACCTCAAAAGTATCAAGGGCCAGACACGAGGTGTGGATGCTCACATCAAGGCGTTTGCAACTAAACTTCAACTGTTCAAAAGACACCCGTCACAGAGTGAAATCAACACTTCACATTTCCCTGCACTTAAAGAGGTAATGGACTGTTTCCCAGTTTTATTCCCAGGAATTATGCAGAGGTGATCGAAGCCCTCTTTGCGGAGTTTAACTGGCGTTTTAAAGATTTTACCATAATCGAGAAAGATATGCATCTCTTTGCGTCTCCTTTTTCCGTGGATCCTGTTGATGCTCCGCATGAACTGCAACTAGAGCTCATTGACTTGCAGTGTGATGATGAGTTGCGCTTCTGTCATCAGCAGCTCTCGCAATTACTTTTATCGACAACTAAACAAAGAGAAATTCCCCAAACTGCGAGCACTTGCCAAGAGAATGTTAAGATTTTTTTGTGTCCACATACATTTTGAGAACAGACTTTCTCGGTTATGAACTTGAACAAAAACCGTTTGAGGTCCAGAATAACTAATGCCCATCTGCAAGATGTTTTGCGGGTTGTGACCGCGGCTGTCCAACCAGATCTCGCAAATGTGCTGCAGTGCAGATCGCAGTTCCATCCATTGCACTGATTTGTTCAGTTTTCAGGTAATGATTGTTACAGTGTTACCGGTTTCATTCAACACATAAAATATATTCTTTTCTAGTGTCACTAAGCTCGAGCTATACATTTTCATCTGTACATTTCATCCATATTTTACATTAATGCAGTTTACATAATTGTTTAAAACCCTTGATGTTTTGTTGAGTTTGCAGGTAATTGGTACAATGTACAATAATTTATTCATTTTTTACTTGCCACAATTTGTTGAGTTATAACTTTCTCGCTATACATTCTATCCATATTTTTATACTAAATCAGTTTGTAATTGATTAAACCCTAATGTTTATAGGCCTATCATCCCTCCACTGAGGTGGTGAATTTGCAAGTGACTGTTAAAATGTTACCTAAAATGTTAACCTTTTACTGCTACACTGTCACACTTCATTTGAGCTATACTTTTCATCCACACATTTTCATCCATATTTTATTAAATTTATGTAACGCTGATGTTTTGTTTTTATATGTGCTCTGACCTAAAAATAAATCATTCTTAATTAAGAGTTGCATTTTATTATAATGACCATGATTTAACAATGAAAATGCACAAAAGCATTAAAAAATACAAGTATACGGCCCCCATGTGTATTGACAACATGGAATCTGGCCCCCTTAAGAAAAGGTTTGGACACCCCTGCCTTAAAGAGAATAGCATCAACAAAGCTCTGGGAGCTGCAAGGGCCTTGGTTGAACATTTTAAGAGAAGTGAACTGGCCAATACTAAGCTGAAAGAAAAGCAGAAGCAGATGAACACACCAGAGCATAAGCTGATACAAAATGTCAGTACCCAATGGAATAGCACCTACTTTATGGTGGAAAGACTGCTGGAGCAGCGCTGGCCCATTACTGCCACACTTTCTGATCCTGAAGTGACACCAAGGGGTAAACATTACTTTGATTTGAAGCCTGATCAGTGGTCACTGCTTGAAGAGCTGACCTGGGGCCTGCAACCTTTTCAGTGTGCCACTGAGTTTCTTAGTGGTCAAGAGTATGCAACATTAGAATGCCTTCCTCAGCTTACAAAATGGCTACAGAGGTCTGTTCAACATTCCCTTAGCTTTGAAACAACACCTGGACAAGCTTTTTTAACCACAGCTTCCAAGGAGTTATCAGAGAGGTGGGGGAATATCAGCACTTTCATCAAGGAGAAAGACAACACAGTTCTTCTGTCTGCAGCCCTAGATCCAAGACTTCGAAAGCTCAAGTTTATACCTGCTGAATAGAGGAAAGAGGTTCAAAGCACCGTCAAAGTCCTTACTATTAAAGCAGTAAAACTGTCTTGGAAACCTACAGAAGAAGGGCAGCTTCAGGGTGTCATTGTTCCTAGGAGAGAGGAACAGTCAGTGCTAGAAAACCTCCTCCAGTATGACACAGAGAGCCTTAGTGAAGAGGAAGAGTTGCATGAGGACCAAAAGATTCAGATGGTGAGAAAGGAAGTACAGATGTATTTCTCAGAATCACAAATACCCAAACAAGAAGATCCTCTAAGTTGGTGGAAGGAAAACGAGGGACGTTTCCCAAACCTATCAAAGCTTGCAAGATCTTTTCTTTGCATTTCTGCCACATCCACTCCACCAGATCTTCTCTGCTGAAGGAAACATTTGCTCACAAAAAAGAGCAAGCCTGTCACCTGAACATGTTGATATGCTGAACTTTCTTCACTTGAATTAAAAAGCCAGTGCAGAAATGACACTGTTACTTACTGTTTTTCAACTGAACCCTTGTTTCAGAAATGAATGTCTTATAATGCTGTCCAGAGATTTGTTTACATTCCAAAAATTTTTTTAGTCGGTAATGCAGCAGATTTGTTTATTTTTGTTTATTGTTCTGAAAGAGAACAAAAAAAGTTTAGTTAAGTTATAAGTGTATAGTTGGTTCAAAGTTTATTAAAACAACTATTTCAAAAGTTGATGTAATTGTCTTTATTTATTTATTAGTTAAAATATGTATAACTCAATGTTTTAACTATTTGCTTAAAAGCTGAATAGACATTTAAAACCTACTGATTAGTCGTTAAAATAATCGACGAGTAATCGATTAATCACCACAATAATCGATAGATTAGTCGATTATCAAAATAATAGTTTGTTGCAGCCCTAATGTGTATGATGATTTTGTCATACGATGTGGCAATACGTGGAAGTGACTGTCGTTTAACATACAGCACTAATGAGTCACGTTTAATTACTATTATGTACTTGTTTTAATGTCTGACAGCAGAATATGTCAATGAGAATGGCTTTACTGGGCACTCAGTTGTATTAAAATACAATATGTGACAGTTATAAGAGTAGTTAGAAGGGCTGGGTTTTGCGACCAAATTGATTCTTATTTATATGGTTTCGATTCGATTGAATTTCGATTCGATTCAATATCGATTAGTTATCAGTACTTAGATTAAAATGCTAGTTTTGCAGGTATGGAATCTACATTTAAGTATATACGCTGGTAACTGAAACTCTCCTTGCGTGTCACCATTGCGTATCTCGGCTCCAAAACATTGATAAGATTGTGAAAGCCCTCGTTCTCAACTATCGTGTATGGGCACAAATCCTTGCAAATCAGCATTACTATAGCGTCAGTTATTTTCTTAGCGCGAGGTGAATCTGACTGTAATTTGCAGCCAAAAGCAACATCTAGCTGTTGCTGTCCAGAATCGTATGAACCAGATATCGCATCAGGGTGACATCTCGACAGGTGGTTTCGTAGGTTTGTTGTGTTGTTTCAAAATCATAGCTCTTGCAGGCACAACTTGCAAACGACAGTTGTTTTGTCGACCTCACCTTTGCTGTCATTGCCTTTAAACATAAAGTGCTTCCACACATCAGATTTGAATTTAGCCAGCGCTGGGGTCCATTGGCTACCATGAGCTTCCGCCATAATCCGTCCCCCTCTCCCCCTTTTATTTGAATTTGTTTTGTTTTAAATGTATCAGCACGAGTGATTGCGACATCTTCAGGAAGATAGGCGAAATACAGATATCCTTGAACTAAAGCACACGCATTAAGAATCGATTCCAGAATTTTCCCGAATCGGTATTGTTTCATTAAATTGAAGATCGATTAAAATCGAAGAATTGATATTTTTTACCCAGCCCTAGTAGTTAGCCAAAGCACCAATACTAGTCTGACTCGGAGCGCAAACGTAATGCGATGACATCTTAAATATGTTAATTAGTACATCAAGAATCGATTCCGAATCGAATAGTGACCCTAAGAATCGATTCTGAATCGAATCGTGAGGGACCAAGCGATTCCCACCACTAGTTTCTATCACTGTTTTTCAAGCCTTCTCAGGAATTTTCATGATAATAAACCATATTTACAATGATGATGTTTGACGGGTGCTTCTTTTTCAAATGCACATCATAAGTGACTCAAACTCATAGTGATTTCAGATCGGGCAGCACTACCTATTGATCAAAGAGTTGTGCTTCCCAGACAAGCTGGTCATAAACACAATCGAAACCGTCGCAATCTCATAGTATTTAGTGAAAACTGCGATTAACTGTGCAGCCCTAATTTGTTTATAAAATATACATTATTAGGGCTGCAACTAACGATTATTTTGATAATCGATTAGTTGGATATAAATGTAATTACATCTTTTGCTTCTGATAAGTAAATCAGATATGGGAAAAGTATACACAACTGAACTCATTAGCCTTCTCCCAAAATGTTGTGAATGTCTCCATAATTAACACACCTGATGAGTTGATTCAGGTGTGTCATATTAGAAGCAACTGACAATAGTCTCTCCCAAACGTGGGAGCGAGGGGAGGGTTGGCCATGAAAAGTGAGATATTTGTCATTCAAATGTAGTGAAGTAGGGTAAAAAGTAAACAGAAAAAGTAATAGCCTACTTAAGTACAAATACTCAAAAAGTGTACTTAAGTACAGTACTCAAGTAAATGTACTTCGTTACCCACCTCTGAACTAAATAAACCACCAAATCAGGGTATTTAGCCTAATATGTACTTTGCAAAGTGCAAACGCCACAAATTGGGTTTTACTAATATATATATATACACTCACCTAAAGGATTATTAGGAACACCTGTTCAATTTCTCATTAATGCAATTATCTAATCAACCAATCACATGGCAGTTGCTTCAATGCATTTAGGGGTGTGGTCCTGGTCAAGACAATCTCCTGAACTCCAAACTGAATGTCAGAATGGGAAAGAAAGGTGATTTAAGCAATTTTGAGCGTGGCATGGTTGTTGGTGCCAGACGGGCCGGTCTGAGTATTTCACAATCTGCTCAGTTACTGGGATTTTCACGCACAACCATTTCTAGGGTTTACAAAGAATGGTGTGAAAAGGGAAAAACATCCAGTATGCGGCAGTCCTGTGGGCGAAAATGCCTTGTTGATGCTAGAGGTCAGAGGAGAATGGGCCGACTGATTCAAGCTGATAGAAGAGCAACTTTGACTGAAATAACCACTCGTTACAACCGAGGTATGCAGCAAAGCATTTGTGAAGCCACAACACGCACAACCTTGAGGCAGATGGGCTACAACAGCAGAAGACCCCACCGGGTACCACTCATCTCCACTACAAATAGGAAAAAGAGGCTACAATTTGCACGAGCTCACCAAAATTGGACAGTTGAAGACTGGAAAAATGTTGCCTGGTCTGATGAGTCTCGATTTCTGTTGAGACATTCAAATGGTAGAGTCAGAATTTGGCGTAAACAGAATGAGAACATGGATCCATCATGCCTTGTTACCACTGTGCAGGCTGGTGGTGGTGGTGTAATGGTGTGGGGGATGTTTTCTTGGCACACTTTAGGCCCCTTAGTGCCAATTGGGCATCGTTTAAATGCCACGGCCTACCTGAGCATTGTTTCTGACCATGTCCATCCCTTTATGACCACCATGTACCCATCCTCTAATGGCTACTTCCAGCAGGATAATGCACCATGTCACAAAGCTCGAATCATTTCAAATTGGTTTCTTGAACATGACAATGAGTTCACTGTACTAGAATGGCCCCCACAGTCACCAGATCTCAACCCGATAGAACATCTTTGGGATGTGGTGGAACGGGAGCTTCGTGCCCTGGATGTGCATCCCACAAATCTCCATCAACTGCAAGATGCTATCCTATCAATATGGGCCAACATTTCTAAAGAATGCTTTCAGCACCTTGTTGAATCAATGCCACGTAGAATTAAGGCAGTTCTGAAGGCGAAAGGGGGTCAAACACCGTATTAGTATGGTGTTCCTAATAATCCTTTAGGTGAGTGTATGAGAGACAAGTGTGACTTTAAAACTGCGCACCTCGCGCTGCACGAGAGACACGTGGACTTTAAAACTGCGCACCTCGCGCTGCACGAGAGACAGTGGACTTTAAAACTGCGCACTCGCGCTGCACGGAGAGACAAGTGTGACTTTAAAACTGGCACCTCGCCTGCACGGAGAGACACGTGTGACTTTAAACTGCCACCTCGCGCTGCACGAGAGACACGTGTGACTTTAAAACTGGCACCCGGCTGCACGGAGAACACGTGTGAATTTAAAACTGCGCACCTCGCGCTGCACTAGAGCACAGTGTGACTAAACTGCGCACCTCGCGCTGCATGAGAGACAAGTGTGACTTTAAAACTGCCACCTCGCGCTGCACGAGAGACAGTGTGACTTTAAAACTGGCACCTGCGCTGCACGGAGAGACAGTGTGACTTTAAAACTGCGCACTCGCGCTGCACGGGAGACTGACAAGTCGGCTGCACGTAGAGACACGTGTGACTTTAAACTGCGCCATCGGTGCACGAGACAAGTGTGACTTTAAACTGCGCACCTCGCGCTGCAGGAGAGAACAGTGTGACTTTAAAACTGCGACCTCGCGCGCACGGAGAGACAAGTGTGACTTTAAAACTGCGCACCTCGCGCTGCACGGAGAGACAGTGTGACTTTAAAACTGGCACCTCGCGCTGCACGGAAAGACAAGTGTGACTTTAAAATCGCGCACCCGCGCTGCACGGAGAGACAGTGTGACTTTAAAACTGCGCACCTCGCGCTGCACTGAGAGACACGTGTGACTTTAAAACTGTGCACCACGCGCTGCACGGAGATACACGTGTGAATTTAAAACTGCGCACCTCGCGCTGCACTGAGAGACACATGTGACTTTAAAACTGCGCACCTCGCGCTGCACTGAGAGACACGTGTGACTTTAAAACTGCACACCTCGCGCTGCACTGAGAGACACGTGTGACTTTAAAACTGTGCACCACACGCTGCACGGAGATACACGTGTGACTTTAAAACTTCGCACCTCGCGCTGCACGTAGAGACACGTGTGACTTTAGAACTGCGCACCTCGCGCTGCACTGAGAGACACGTGTGACTTTACAACTGCACACCTCACGCTGCACTGAGAGACACGTGTGACTTTAAAACTGCGCACCTCGCGCTGCACGGAGAGACAAGTGTGACTTTAAAACTGCGCACCTCGAGCTGCACGGAGAGACACGTGTGACTTTAAAACTGCGCACCTCGCGCTGCACGGAGAGACAAGTGTGACTTTAAAACTGTGCACCTCGCGCTGCACGGAGAGACAAGTGTGACTTTAAAACTGCGCATCTCGCGCTGCACGGAGAGAAACATCTAAAATGGTCATTTTAAAAGGGAAGAAGACACGCTTGATTTATAACTGCGTGACGTCAAGTGACGTCCACAGTATGACATTCTGCGTATGTGTCGAGTGTTGATAACGACAACAGACAACGACTGTTGATAAATATTACTTACATCGGCAGTTTTGTATTGTTCAGTCGGTCTCGATCCCTCTTGAGGAACAACTTTGAAGCTAATCCTGCTTGTACTGTTCCAGCTTGAAAAAGCACTCCGGTTTGAAGTGATTCGCGCAAACAAGCAGGTTTTTACTTATGGTTTCTGATGGATTTCCACTAAAAATAAAATAAATCCACTACTGTCTCTTCCTAGGTTTGGACTCTGTGCAGCGACTACATAGCATGTTGTCCATGAACTTTAGCCATGGCGTAACGTACACCGCTGTCGCTTGTGAAAAAAACAATGGCGGAGCACGGTGGGTGGAACTGTGTAGATTAAGGGGCGGTAACATTATAATAAAATCCACGTTGGACGTCACAATCGGAGCGAAATCTGAACGGCTCAATTTCTCACATGCTTGAAGGGAAAGGCACACCAAAACAAACTTACTGGGTTCTTATTTTTCACGTTTTCTGGGTTGCTAGATGCACCGGGGACCCGATTATAGCACTTAAACAGAAAAAGTGGGGTTTTCATCTGATGTCTCTTTTAAAATAGAAAAACAATGAGGTGGGAGTTGGGCTTTTAAGCAAAATTAGCACGAATGTATCATCATAACTGTGGCAAGGTAACGGCAAAAATTTCAGTCAGTCCTTTACATAAAGATACGCAATTTATTAGACTTAAAATTTAAAGCACGTCACAGACTTCTTTTATTGTGCTTTTGCCTCCTTTATACATAAAAGCCTCAGTCTCAAATCATTGTAATTACATGGAAAACAGCAAGCACAACACACTCCAGTCCGTTCCAATGCATAGAAAAATATAAGAGGATGAGTAAACAATGACAACATTTTTATTTTTAGGTAAACTGTTTAAGACTTGCCAGAAAAATTTGTCGCAAAAGATTGGTGTTGAGTGGGGTGGGGAATTTATGGGAAGGTTGCCAGAACAACAGAAGAGGACAGAGGACATGTTTTCCTGGGTCTTGCTCCTGCAATAAATACCCCACCCTGTGAGGAGAACCCGGCTGTGAGATAAATCTACTCATACTCAGGGGGAACACAGCAGCAACATTGCGTAACAAACAAACTCCCAGCAGGTTGCCACATGGACTACACTGTAAAAAATGATTTTATGGCTTTGTAAATAAAACAAAAAAATATATGTATTTTTTTCAATTTTGTTGAAGTAAAAACTTTAGATAATTTAGTAAAATCTACATATGTACTTAATTTAGACTTGTAAATATTAGACACTCAACACTCAAGTAAATTTTACTTGTGATTATTTGGCAAATGTACAAGAATGAATAAAGTACGCGTGGAAATTTAAAAAATCAAGTAGAATTTACGCCGACTTCAAGCAATCTGCGCATGCGCAAAAAAGAAGCTAACACGCACGCCATCATGACGAAGAGCTTCTCCATTTTCTTCTACAGGTAAGTAGTTGAAAAGGCATTCTATTTTGGCATATTCGATTTAATGTATTTGGTAATGGTGATAACATTGAACAACTGAGTTGTCATCGCTTAATTCTGTATATTTTCTGCACATTTGGAAAGTTTAGAGTCGTCGACAATCTTTAGTCTAAGCCAACGTTATACGACATCTTACAATCTCTAGTTTTACATAAAGACACATTAAAGTAATGAATTTGTTACTTTACCTGTGATATACGTTTTTTTGATAGGTTTTGTTTTGTGTGACTGTGCAGTGGTTCGTAAACTTTATATACTAGTGTTGTCAAAAATATCGAAATTTCGATAAGTTTCGATCAGTAAAAAATTTCAGATTTTTTACTGAAAAATCTGAAACGGTTCCAATACGCATGTCCCACGTATCGATACCAGCTGCGCGTTCCCGCTCTCTCTCTTTTTTCCGACAGTGAGTTGACACACACTGCACGTGAACGCTGTGTCAACAGAGCTCCGCCTCCTCTCACAGACTTGACTCGTTTGGGGCAGTTAAAAAGTGTTAATGTTAGAAAAGATGGCCAGTGCAGAGTCTCAGTAACACATATGGCGCTTGGTGAACGCTCGTTTACGCTTCCCATGTTTACCATCGCGCTCTATGTATGTGCACTGATCAATAATTTCATCCACTCGTTTTATTCGCCCTGGTTATTTGTTGTTTATGTTCTTACAGAGTCTCCGCAACAGTTCTCATGTTTAATGCACGTGTTTCTGTCTTTATGTGCGCTCATCAATGATTTCACCCACTCGTCTCGTTCGCTCTGGTTAAGCTGATGTTTGAAATGATGCTGGTTAGGGCTGTCGCGGTTGGGAAATTTCCCTTGCGGTAATTATGGCTGGGTCAATAGCGCGGTTGGCGGTTGTACCGCCCCACCTACCTTTTTTGTTTGCAAATTACCTGACATATAATTTTGGTGCATTTAAAGATTTATTGAGTAGTTGTTATTATGTAGTATATATTTTTTTGTTTTTAAATGACAGAGAGACTGGCCTTAAAATGTTTTGTTTATTGTTAAATGCAGAACACAATGGACCATGCCTTGAATCTGAAAAACTAAATTAGCCTATCTCACATAAAAAATCTGTTTAAGTCAAAATACAGCAAAAAAATATAAAATGGAAATAAATAGGCTATTATGTCACGTGAGAATTAACTTTTTAAATGACAGAGAAAGGGGTTATAAAATGTTTTTTGTCCAATGCAAAATGCCGAACACAGCAATAAGAACATGCCTTCAATCTGAAAAACGAAAGAACTCAAGTATCACATGAGTGATGATGAACAGTGTAAATGAAAATACAGTACAGGAAAAATAAATGAAATAATAAATAAAAAAGCTCACTTGAGCGTTAAGGAATGTGATTTAAACCTGGCTTAACATGTCCTTGTTTCGTGCTAGAAAAACTAACGTATTAACCTTATGTGGTGTCAGGGACGAACGTATAGGCGTAACAATGTTTCCGGCGGCACTGAAAACTCTTTCTGATGGTGTGCTGGTCGCACAAATACACATGTACTTGCGAGCGACTTTGGAAAGCATCGGAAATCTGCCCTGGTTTTCGCGCCACCAGGAGAGTGGATTTGCGTTAGAGTCTATTGGATCTTCTTGTAAATAGCACGTAAGCTCGTTATCTGAGCGAACTCTACTAGGTACGGACGCTGAAGCAGAGGTTGTCCGTGAATTCAGCAGGTCTCCAAGAGTCTTTTTCTTTGCTGCAGGTGGCACCTCAGCTTGCCCTTCGTCTGTAGCCACTGATTCACTGGCACCGCCTCTTCCTTCCTCCGACATTCCCAGCATCTCTTCGATGATTGCGGATTTTGCACCAGTGTCAAAAATATGATCCCCCCTATATCTAGGGTCTAAAAAACAGGCCTTTGCCAAAAGTTTTTGCAAGGCAGCTAGTTCGTATTTCTCCAGGAGAACACTGCACATTTTTTGCTTAATATCCGATGTCAGTGTGGTATCCTCGTTTGATAGTTTAATGATGTCCTCTGTAAGAAGTTTCAGCACGGGTTTGACTGATGACACGGTCACATAGCTCTCGCCAGACAGCAGATCCGTAAACTCAGCGGCGGGTTTCAGTGCTGCATTCACGGATTCGAGCACAGCAATATCTTGCCAGCTTGGATTTAGATGGTGGTGTCGCCGGTCATCCAAAACTCTTCTGATAGCAGGGACTTGCTCCAAAATTCTTTCCACCATTTTCTGTTTGGAGCCCCATCTCGTAGCGCAATCCTAAACAGAGTATTGGCCGTTAAATCGCTGAACAAAAAAATATTTTAATCGCTGAACTCCCAAAATTGACTTTAGGCTACATTTTCAATTATTATTCGTTTCAGTATATTTTTACGTAACAAAAATAAATTTAAATCATTCCGTACATTGAGCTGAAATTAGCCTAAATGTTAGCTTAACTTTTAATCATTTTAAATCATTTTCCTTTGATTATATTATATTTAACGAAAAATGCATTTAATCCAGCAGCAGGCATGAGTTGATTAATCGAAGTTTACATTTTTATTGATCCATATTATTCCATTGCTATATTCCTATTTATTGCTTCTACGCTGTAAAGAACAAGGTTATGACACATACTATGTCCAGCTCGGTTTTAGTCATTTTAATATAATTTAAATTATATTTAAGTTTACTGTACTTAGACATTTTAGTGCATTATTAATTTAACAGTGTAATAGCTTATACAGAATAGTTTATATTTCATAACTCACCAGTATGAGGCTATGCTGAGGGATTTGAAGTTCTGCTTGTGCTAACGCCAGATCTCTTCTCTTTAACCAGCTATGAGAGAATGTATTCACCAAGGTGTGACATAGGCCCATTGCTCGGGCTGTGCGATCCCTAACGCTGGCCATTGCGTTTGTGACAGCCAAATGTAAATTGTGACCAAAGCAGTTCAGCCACGACCAGTTCAGTTTTTTCACTGCTGCTACGATGTTTGCCCCGTTGTCTGTGGTGATACAGGTCAGCTTTTTTTCATCCAAGGACCACTCTTCAAATGCGTGTGCCGTAGAGCTTCCGAAATGTTCTCCGACGTGTGGTTCTCGGGCATAAACACGGTTTCGAGGCAATGTGATTTTAGAATCCAGTCAGTGCTCAGATAATGAACAGTTAGACTCATATATGGTGTCATATTGACACTTGACCACATGTCTGTTGTGGCAGAGTAGAAGTCGACATTCATAAGTTCGCTTTTTATCAACTGCTTTACCATGCTATACATTTTTGGCACAGCAGTTTCTGAAAAGTAGGTTTTAACTGGCAACTCGTACTGCTTGTCAAATTTTTGAAGCATTGACTTAAACTCAGGTTTCTCGACCGTGCGGAATGGAACCATTTCCTCAACGAGATACTGTGTTACAGCGGCTGTAAGGCATTTATGCCTGTTACTTTCACGACTGTATTTGACAGATTTCGCAAAGGATTCAGCTACTCTTAACTGTCGGCTGGTACCGGCCTCGGCTGTCTTTTTTGAGGTTGCTCCGCGACTTGACGCTTGCGAGGGCAGCTGCGCTTCGATGGCTGGATGGCAGTTAGCGAGATGATACCTCAAATTCGACGTATTGCCATGTGTTACATGCACCTTTCTTATGCAAATTTTGCATATTGGCTCATCTAAATTAGCTGGCTCTCCCTTTTCATTCAGTTCAAAGCCGAAGTATTCCCAAACTGGCGACGTTACATTAGGTTTTGGGACCAGAGAGCCTGCCATTGCTTCCGCCTTTGAAACACCCGATACTAACAGTTGGCGGGAAAATGATACACGTGACGTAATACTCTTGTAGTCATCATTCATTTATTAAAAATTCATTGCACAATGCAAAGGTGTAAAAACGAACAGCATGCCATGATTCTATACCCCAAAAAAGGTGGTTGCCGCGGTTTAGTTCCTGTCCCTGCGGTTGGCTTGTCAGTAGCGCGGTAGTACAATACAGCGGTTACCGCGACAGCCCTAATGCTGGTGTGGGTAAAGTCTCCGCAACAGTTCTCGCGTGTGATACACGTTTGCACTCCAGTGTTTACCACAGCGCTCTATGTGTGTGCGCTGTTCAATGATTTCATCCACTCGTCTCATTTGCTCCGGTTAAATGTTGTTAATGTTAGAAAGATGTCCAGAGTCTCTGCAACAGTTCATGCGTTTAAAGTTTGCGTTTCTGTCTATATGTGCGCTGATCAATGATTAAATGTGAATAAAAGCCAAATTAAAAAATTGTAATCATATAAATCTAGGCTGTTAACTAACATTAACGAACAGTAGTTTTTTTTAATCTCTTTTAAATGTTAGTTAAAAAATACAACTATTTATGTAAGCACTGGTCCATTAATACTGACAAATACAACTTTGATTTTAAATAATAAATGTATTAGTAAAATGAACATCAGATTAACAATTAATAAATAATGTAAAAATATACCTCATTGTCTAATCTTGTTCAATTTAACTTTAAATAAAATGTAAAAAATTTAGGGCCTTATTGTTATGGAAGTTTTTTCCCCGTGGTATCGAAAATGGTATCGAATATCGATTTTTTTTAGGTCTTGTATCGAAGTTAGAAATTCCAGTATCGTGACAACACTATTATATACTACATCTTAATACCTCAAGTTACATAAATACCCTAAAACCCTTAAATATGTGACTTGACCCGTGATATACATTTTGTTCGATACAGTAGATGTTGTTTCGTATGGCTGTGCATTGATTCTTAAATGAAGAAACGTGAAGATTGTTTCAACAGTAAGACCACATCTACAGCAGATGCGAGTGACGCGATGCTTAATGGGGTTTATATTCTCTTTTCGCGTCTGGTGTTAATAATAATGTGTCGGATCCGAGCTTGTTAGTGATTGCTGTTCCGTTTTATTGCGTTTGTATGTCATTCTGGTTGCGTCAAATAATGTAAAACAGACAGACTCTTATGTTTAACCTTATTTGTTTCAGGGGTGCGAATGAAAAAAATGAGTTTTGGTTTGTAAATGGAATTTGACAGTTTACTAATTACTTCTTTTTATGTTTTCTTTATCGCAGAATACAGTATATTTCTCATGTGGATCCTGTTCGTTGTGTCCGTCACATGGAAGGGAAGCAGAAAAGGGACCAAACATTAATTGTTGTCTTCAGTTCACATTGCATAGACAAAAGTGTAAATGGTTTCAATAAGTGAGCAAAAGTTTTATGTGTCATTATGCACACAGATGTTTACTGCTTGAGCTGTTTAAATATTTACAAGCATTGATCCTAAACATTATTATGCATCTTAAAGTTGTCTTAAAGATCATAAGTTTCTTTAAGGGCGTGTTCTTCCTTAAAATTAAGCTCTTAATAAAAAACTCTTGATTGCAGATTTGTTGTCACAGTACTTTTTCTGTCATATTGTAACAGTAACTCGTTTTATTTAACTAAAAATAATTAATAATAATAAATAAAACAAGTAAAATTTAATTAAAAGAGAAATAGAGTTTACTTAATTATATCAATTATTTACATCAGATCAGTAAGTAAAAACTACACAACAAAAGTTAAATATGTGCTTATTTACTTTGTTAATTTTACTGAACTTCCTTAAGCAAGTTTTACTTCGTTAAACAGGTATGAAATTTACTTAATAAACCTGAGTGCAAAAACTTGCAAAAGAAAAATTTAGTAAAATTTACTTGTAATTTTTTTCAGTGTATAAGATGCTATGGTCAAAAAGACTTTTCAACCATTTTTCTGTACAAGATTTGTGAATTTACAGACAAATCTTTTTTTGAGAGTTTGAAATGAGTTAAGAGAACAGTTTCAAGATGTTGTCTGCAGGACTGTGCTGGGCTTCAATGACATCAAACAGCTTTCTTCTCCAAGACTCCACCCACTGCAGAGTCATGAATGAGCTCAGAGCCAATGAGGCTCTTGAGTATCACCCTTTCAGTTTTATCTCGAAGCCTATCCTATTATGGATTTACCATGACCCCTACAACCCACAGCAGTAGAAGACACTCCTAGTGGTAGACACTCAGCAGTAGAAGAACACCCTAGTACTTATTTGCTGTATTACCTTTAGTAACTGCAGTTTTCTCAGATTCACAGCAAACATAAGCCAACAAGGCCCATGTCAGAGTTACTTTGGAAGCTTTGTACAGTGTGCTTTATAAAGCTAGTCTAAGCTGAAGCACACATTTTTTGTCATGTGACTTACCAAGTTAAAGAAATAGTAAAAGCTCTCTGAACATTCTCTCATAACTTACTGATTTCATCCTAGATGTACAGTATATGACTACTTTCTTCAGTTGATTTTATTCCCACCCTGAGGCTGTGGCATTTTTTAACTAATGCCTCTCTCTTCTTCAGTAACTAAGGTGATAAGGCTCCTGATAAGGGCCTTGTTGATGAGGATACCTGTCCCACACACTAACCAAAACCGAACTGCCCTTATCCCACACATTCAAGCTGAGTATTAGTTAACTTGCTGGGTTTCTGTTGTGTCCTACTGCAACTAGGTGGGAAGGAGACACAGACCAAATACAAATCAACATATTGACAAATCTTCACTTTTCAATTATTACATAATTACATAACAGGGAACTCCCCCAAAAAACTCCTGTTTGGATTTCTGTACTACAGATTCTGGCCAAGTTGTTTTGCAACATTTCTAACATTTCTGGCTCCTTAAAATTAAGGTCGATTTCACATTTAGTTCGATTGCCTGGTCCAAACCCTAGTTTGATTGCGCCCCGCTCCCCCTGCTGGACTGCGTTCATATTATAATTTTTTGGGTCCGAACCACGGACCGTTGGCTAAACGTCTGATGCATAAGGCACATTTTTCTGGAAACACTTCAGCACGTTTGAAGTCGTCATCTGAGACGTGCGTGCCACGTTCTTTAACGGTCCGCCTGGAAACAACACAAAGCCGTCTGGTCTAAAAGTAAGCTATCATGTTTACAACAGTTGCTATAAGAATTCATTATGATCAATTAAAAGCTTAATTCTTATGTTATGCGAGGTTCACTGCATAAACTTATAATAATTTTGTTGCTGTTAACTTTTGACACGTTCGTGAATGTACACCGGTCTGTTACTGCGGGGACATTTCCACACCTCTAAACATGACGCAGCACAAAACGAAATGTGATTGGTTGCTTTACCTGTCAGTCATATGGCCTCTTGGGCGGACCTTGGCCAAAGAAAGTGGCGATAAACACGAGACTACTGTTTACCCTGTCGCTTGTAACGACGACGCAGGAGAAGGCGGCAAAATACATAACTTGCTTGCGTCACTTTTATATGTTTTTGAACCGTTAGTTTTGTTTCCAAAGCTCCAGTTCATAGCGGCACTTTCATTTGTGAATGTACTGCAAATGCTATTAAGAATGCTGAAGGCGAACAGAAATGAGATAGCCTAGGCTACAGCTCTCTGCTTGGAGCGCGCCAGTAACGCTCGTCAGCAAAGTGAGTGAAATGCACACAAACACACATTTTTACCAAAGAATACGTCATTAATAGCTATTTCACTTCCGCAATTTGTACGACTGCGTTCATATCAGCAGCGAAACGTACTGGAGTTCACATGAACTGCACCCCAGACCTCCCTTTTTAAGTGGACTCGGGCACAGTTCGCGGGTGCGCACCCGGGTTCGGGAGACAGTGTTCATATCACCCAAACGAACTGAACTCTGACGTTAATAGCACCCAGGTGCGCACCAAAAGTGCTAATGTGAAACCGCCCTAAGTGTTTGTTACACTTCACTTGAGATTTAATGACTCATTTTATTTTATTTTATCAGGCATACAAGTCTAATAGAACTTGGAGTGCAAGTTTATAAATTCTCATCTAATAGACCTACGCAAACAGACTTATAGCTTATACCACCAGTCACGTTTATAGTCTGATCTTTAGAGATTCGTCTGTCATATTCAGTTGTTTTCTGCATGATTATGTGTATATTCTAGGGCTGTGTATTGGCAAGTGCCTCCCGATACGATACATATCACGATAGATGGGTCACGATGCAATATATTGCTATGTGTTTCGATACGATACACATTTGCGATATATTGCAATACTTTAAATAGAAAATGTAAAAAGTAGAGCTAGAAATACAACATGCTGTCCACCACCTGGGGTTTTCTGTAAGGATAAGTGTAAAAACATCCCCTACCTCTGCAGAGTGGCCATGACGTGCGATGCATGGACCTTTAGATCAGAGGTTTGGCTTCTCAAACTGAGAACCCTCAAGTGGGTAGCACAGGGTAATAAGGTGGTTCACGCAAGTCACTTGGCTGTTGTGGTGCATTACACAGGGCTTGACATTAAGCATTGTCATGTGGTTGTCCTTCGGACAAGTAAATTTGACATTCACTTGTCCGAGTACAAAATTACTTGTCCAAAGATAAAAAAAATGATATTTCATTTGAATTATAATATCATATAATCAATATAATTGTTTTGGATTTAGATTGGTCAAGATTGCTTCTAAGCATTTTAACTAGTGTCTGCTTTGGCTGCCTGAATGTGGTTATAGGCCTACTCTCCGTGACTGCTATAAAACAAAGGCAAGCAGTAATTATTATTAGTGTTAAGGCTGTAAGTTAACTTCTTTTGCACATAGCACTGGTGCTAGAGAGGTTTAAAGTTTGGTAGCACAGGCAGAAATGTGCAAGTGTAGTTCAACATGAATAGGCAGATAACTGACAAAAGACATTAATGTTACATACAGATGGATAAATTGGGGCCATATCATTTTTAGATGACCTAAATTTGTTTTAATATTTCTAAGTTCTGTGTTTGTCCTTTTTTACTATACAATAGTGGTATATTTGTCCACATAAATTACTGTAGGTTACAATATTATTTACTATAGTAAACTGCAGTAAAATTCCTACTATATTGTTTTTGTACTTTACTATAGTATACAGTGTTTATCAATTTACTACAAGGGCACTTCAATTTTCAATAGTACATTACAGTATTTTTTGTCTGAGTGTTAAATTTAAGGGGACTTTTATTTTGACGGGTCTTTGGGAAGACGCTTGTTTGCAGATAGCTTCACTCAAACAGTAAAACGCTCGTAAAATAAACTCTCAGAGCAACTCTGGAGATGAAGTTCATGTGTTCATATCCTCATACTGTGCAGCACAGATAAATACTCGACCATCACTCGTGTTGTATGTTAAACTGTGCACATAATTCACTCAGACACGCAGAACAGCCAGATGACATTTAAATAACAGGATTCCGCGTCCGCATGGACTCAGTGCGGTGCGCCATTGATTATTGTCACACAAACAAGCACAACCACGACAAACACGCAGCTCTGTCTAATGAACATATTCTTATTATTCTACATATACTGTATGTCGCACTGTTCTTTTTTTCAAGTTACTTGTCCGGTCGGGCAAGTAAAATTCTCTCTCACTTGCCCATACAAAACATTTACTTGTCCCGGACAAGCGTTAATGTCGAGCCCTGATTACAGTTAAAACACTGAACATGGGCAGTATACAGTAAAACCCCTGCTTCATCCGTGCTGTAAATGTGCTGGTGTCACATCCGTGAAAGCACAATAAATGTCATTGTTACTTTTCTTAATAAACTTTCTGTCTAATGCACTGCAGTAGCCAAGTGACTTGTGTCATGACTTGCGAAGCCTACAAACAGCATTATTTTATATAACTCATTACTCCATGACTTATTTTGAAAACCAAAGCACACCCACACATCAGCTCTGAGAGCTCCAAGCCTCCTTATATTTTTCGCCATGCTCGCTTCCACTTACTTTTGGCCGTATGTATATGACATGATTTAAAAAAAATTATCGATAGTAGAGGTATCACTATCGATACACTATTGAAAAAAAAATATTGCGATAGTTACATGTATCGATATTTTTGCACAGCCCTAGTATATTCATACCTATTCGTTATACATATTGTTCACCCTGAACATACTTTACACCCTATATTCTTGAAAATGACTATGACAGACTATGTTCATCGGCTTATAGCACCAGTCACATTTACAGTCTGATCTTTGGAGGCTCATCTGTCATTTTTAGGTGTTTTCTGCATGATTATGCAATCATACCTATTCATTATACACATTGTCCATCGAAAATGTATGGTACAAAGTATATTCTTGAAAATGAGCATGGGCATATCTTATATTGGTCTTTGAAGTCGTCTATCTATTTTTAAGCTTTGTATCATGCAGGAGAGAGAAAATATCCGTCTGTTTGCACTTTGAGAATTGAGAGAGTATTACTTTTTTGTTTTAAATTTTACAGAACCTGCACCTACAGTGCACTTACATTGTACTTGTACTTTTGTAATTGCTGGTGACTAAGTACTTAAAGCGGATGTAACGCAGTTTCTGCCAATCTCAAATTAATCTTGAATACCTATAGAGTAGTATTACATACTTTGTATCTTCGAAGAGTCTTTAGTTTGATCACATTTATAAAAGACAGATACAGTTGTATGATTATTTTCGAAAACAGGCGAGCCCTGAAAGAGTGCAGGGGGGGCGGGACTACAGCATGAGCACACAATACATGATCTCATTATCCCTGCATAACTGTTGATTCACTAGAAGTTTGTGTTGTGTACCTTATGCACGTACGTGTGCCGATTGCCAACAAAACACAGATATGACTCAGTTTCACTGAGTTTCAACCGCGTGCGGTTCATGACCGGCATCTTTTAGTGCTGGGACTGCTCCAGTCCCGCCCCCCCTGCAGGGCTCGCCTGTTTTCGTAAATAATCATACAGCTGTATCTGTCTTTTATAAATGTGCTCAAACTAAAGACTCTTCGAAGTAACACATCCAGTACCATCACACTGAACATGGGGGCCCCCCAAGGATGTGTGCTTAGCCCCCTCCTCTACACCCTGCTGACCCACGACTGCACACCGTCACACAACTCCAACCTCTTCATCAAGTTTGCGGACGACACGACTGTGGTGGGTCTCATTAGCAACAGAGATGAGACAAACTACAGGAGCGAGGTGAGCCACTTGGCCAGGTGGTGCAGTGACAACAATCTCTCTCTGAATGTGGAGCAGACGAAGGAGATTGTTGTTGACTTTAGGAGAGTACACACTCAGCATGCTCCTCTGACCGTCAATGGTGCGACTGTGGAGAGAGTGAGCAGCACCAAGTTCCTGGGGGTGCACATCACTGAGGATCTCTCCTGGACTAACAACACCGCAGCACTGGCCAAGAAAGCACAGCAGTGTCTCTACTTCCTTCGCAAACTGAGAAGAGCCAGAGCCCAAGCCCCAATCATGTGCACCTTCTACAGAGGCACCATCGAGAGCCTTCTGGCTGCATCACTGTGTGGTATGGCGCCTGCAACGCGTCCTGCCGCAAGACCCTCAAACGCATAGTGAGAGCAGCTGAGAAGATCATTGGTGTGTCTCTCTCTCCCCCCAGGACATTTATGGAACCCGTCTCACCCGCAAAGCCCTCTGCATTGCAGGTGAACGCACCCGCCCACCCGACACACAGCTTCTTCAGGCTGCTGCCATCAGGGAGGAGACTGCGGCGTCTCCGGGCCAGGACCAGCAGACTAAAGGAGAGCTTCATCCACCAGGCAGTTAAGAAGCTAAACTCCCTCCCTCCCGGCCCTGCCCTGCCCCGCCCCCTCTTTTGCCCCATGCACCACTGAACTCTGACCTCATCCGAAGGTGGTTCCACTCCTCACCGACCCCCCACAACATACACTGATCCGCACTAGTCACTTTATGCAGCATTGGACTGCTCACTACCTCATTCAGCATCGGTCTGCCCCTCTTCTGACAGGT
This sequence comes from Triplophysa rosa, assembly GCF_024868665.1. Lineage (NCBI taxonomy): Eukaryota > Metazoa > Chordata > Actinopteri > Cypriniformes > Nemacheilidae > Triplophysa > Triplophysa rosa. The sequence goes on from NC_079896.1 coordinate 15,090,474, forward strand.
TAAACGAAGCCTGCTCTCTTTGTCACTTTAAACAGACTAATAAGCTCTTTGCACTACCTTACATCCGCACTGTTGTATATTTCACTGGTTTGCACTCTATCTGCCATTACCTATCTTTTTCTTTTCTTTTTTTAAATATCCCTGCTTGTAATAGTTGTATTTTACATATACTAATATGTATTTATCTGTATTTTTTATATATATATATATATATTTCTGTGTAGTGTTATTTGTATGCACTATGAGTCTAAGAGTAATGCAATTTCAATACTCTATATGTATGTTACTGTACATATTTTTATACTTTTTTACACTGTACATATTACATACTTTGACTTGACTTTGACTTATCAGTTTCAAACGATCTGAAAATCCATCTTATATCCACTGTTTATATAACTTTCCTCACCGAAATGCAGTGAACAAACAAACACAACTGAACTTCGCGAACGCAGTTCTGGTTGACGCGTGGGCATGCTCTTTCATCTCGCTCTTGCGGGTTTACACGTGGGCGTGCTTTTCCGGGAGAGTTGTCCAATAAGTAGTCTCGCGTAGCCTTCATATTGAAGGTCTGGAACTTATCGCCACTTTCTTTGGCCAAGGTCCGCCCAAGACGCCATATGACTGACAGGTAAAGCTACCAATCATGTTTCGTTTTGTGCTGCGTCATGTTTAGAGGCGCGGAAATGACCCAGCGGTAACAGACCGGTGTACATTCACGAACGTCAAAAGTTAACAGCAACAAAATGATTATAAGTTTATGCCGTGATCCTCGCATACTTTTAGGAATTAACCGCTTAGTCGATCGTGATGAATTCTTATAGCAACCATTGTAAACACGACAGCTTACTTCTTAGATCAGGCGGCTTTGTGCTGTTTCCAAGCAGGACCGTTAAAGAACACGACACGCACGTCTCCCGGAAATCCTGTGAAATTCAACCAATCACATGACGATATGTCTGACCCCTCGTTCACATTACAAGCGACAAAGCGACATGATCCCATTCATTTCAATGGAGAGCTGGCGACTTCCGGCACCACAAGCAGTCGCAACCGTTGGCAACCGGATGGGCGTGTCTAGCGACGTGAAAAGGTTGAGAAATCTTCAACTTCATGCAAATGAAGAGAGACTTTCAGAAGTGACAGCCAATAGGAAGATGGTAGAACTAACCTGATCACTGGATGTCGTCACTCTGGCTAGTGGGAACGCCCACTGGCGACTTGCAGTGACAAAGTCGCTTATAATCTGAACGCAGCATAAAGCTGAGACTATCCAATAAGGTACTAAGAAATGCTGTTACGTAAGGGAATTTCATGTTCGAAAAAAACTTTCCGAAACCTATACGAATGCTGGGGGAGCGTATCGAGCACAGAAATACTACGTCATACGTCCAACTTGTTTTTTGACATGTTGACCATGTCAAGCATGAGAAGCCAGCACGTTTAACATTGTAAAGAAGTCAGAATGCATGAAACACTGTGGCACCACCCCTTTAATATGGGTTAGGATTATGTTAGGGCTGGCACCTAGAAATAAATACATACTCTGATAGGTATACATGGAACAAGACTGTCAAGTCCTACTAAAAAAAAAAGTTTACACTGAGCTTTAATGCACTGGCAAACATGGCATTGTCTCGCATTCTATTCAACAGCGTTTCAGGGAGTTGCCAGGGTGGAATAGTCCAGGATATGTTACTAAAAATAGATTTTTACTCCAGATTTTCCCCTGACAGACACGAGAGAGGGGCTCTGCTTTTACATGTGTTGCGAGTGTAATATCTAGACTCGTGTAACTTAATCAAACACTGCCAAACGTATTTTTTTCACGTTTTTAATGAAGAAACAAAAATGGGTCTCGTGGGACCCATTTATTCAGGTTTTTAATCAGTCAGAACATTATAAAAATATACAGTTTGAAGAGGAAGCAAAGTAACACTTGACGCCGCATCAGTTCTATAAATTACGTTATTACAATGCGCGAACAAACACAAAAAGACCAAAACACGAAGAAATGTGATTACTCATTACAACGGTTGCTCTCAATGCTACTACCTTAAAAGACTATAATGTAATAATGCTTATAATACAATACATGTTGCTGTTAAATGTGGAGAGATCAACTATGGGCTGGGACTGAAGCAACAGTTGATCTGTGTCATTATTTCTAGGCCACATTTAACCCTTTCAGACACCGTGAAAAGTCACTACCGACTCGTCAAGAAAGGAGATAAATATTGAAAGTTGTGCGAGATAAAAAGATAGATATCGCGATAAAGCATTTGTTTGTGACGTCAAGTAGAGTGTTTAGCAAATATGAGAAAATCATTTTCTTACCTGCACGGGATCGGCCGCCATCTTGCCTCTTAATAACTTTCAATCACACTCAAAAGAGCAGACAGGAGGAATGTCAATGTTAGAAGTTAAACGTCTCCACTTCTCCTCAAACGAGCTCTTATTTCTTCCCGATCCCGAAGTAAAAACATCAGATCCACGACTCATTCCGTAGCTTAGCCGGTAAACTTCCCAATTCCCATGACGCTTCCACAAAATATCCTGGTTTAAAGTTCTTGTTTAAAAACAGTTGTATAAAAACTCTAAAAGTATCACGAATTGAAAAAGTAAAAGTATATTTCCCGTCACAGATCCACGCATCGGGATGTGGAAAGGCGAGTGTTTTGAATGCATGTATTGTTGAACACGCTCCTCTCCTCTCCCAGCTGGAGTCAAATCCTGCACTTCCAGTCATGTGATCAGTAACTCTATGCGAGCAGTTTCCCATGAGTGTCCATGCATACTGCCAAATTTAGATTAAACAATTCCTGTATATTTACTAAACATCGTATCAGATTACACCTTAACTCCAACGTTAAATTACAAAAAGAACACACACTCCGTTAGACAGTAGGCTAATGCCATATTTTCATGCTGTAACGGACACTGTCACAGAAATCTATTAACTTAAATTCTTCTTGCAAAAGACTAATAAAGAGCGGCGCTCTATGTTTTTAAGAAATATAAGGATTAGTTTTTAATTGTAACATTTGTTGATTTATAAGATTTACAGTTATTTATAGGGCTACATAAAATGTACTATAACCCATAAAAAGTTTATAAAGGGTTTGCTGCTTGGTTTGACAGCTGCATAGAAATAATAGACACAGTGTGAGCTCTGTGAGCTTGATGTGCAAAGTTACTTTTCATGTTTATTCCCCTTTTTCTGTGCTTTTTAATGAAGTACGTTAAGGTCAAGTTTAAGGTTCCCTCTGTGACACTTTAATTTAGTTGTTTCATATAGAATACAAAGTATTCCAACTCCGTCAGAGTTCATGAATCGGTTCATTCCTCATTTTCTTTTTTTCTTTGGCTTGAATTTGATTCATACCATGGGGAGTCATCTCCTGTTTTAACTACTATTGGCTCTATGACTCCCCAACTCCCAAAGACCTAAAAAGCTAGAAACATCCTGTGGTAACAATTGAGCTTCCTGTGTTAGACCATGTGTTTCTCTATCAAACATGATAATCTTCTATTAGTCCAATGAATGAAGAAACAAACGGTTCAGCTATGTGAAGAATTATGAGGTAAAGAGAATATAAAAACGAATGTAAATGACATGTAGCGGCATTTAAACCACGCACAAACAAATTTGTGTAGGAAAACCAGTCTTTGAGATAATAGAAACTGATTCTTTCATCTGTATTGCTGTGGGAGCAGGTTGGCAGTGAATCATGTCTAAAGACCTTAGAGATGCATCACAGAGCTGATAATCAAAAAAGCTCACATCACGGTTTTTCATCACTGTTCACATCTTTATTCTGTACATAAAGTAAAACTGATAAAAGCGTTATTTAAAAATGTAATTTAAAGTATAATTTAAACCCTACCTGAGAGCTGCTAAATCAAACTGCCTTTAATGGAATGTAAGGTCATTCTCTTAAAAGCATCAATTCAGACTGACAAAAGATTTTTTTTGGCTAATTGGTTGAATGATGGCTTGACAGATACATTGCATGATATACATGACGTCATCACGCCCTTCTTAAACTGTGCAGTGGGACAAGCATTGGATAAAAATACAACAGATTAATTTTAGTGCATTCGCAAGGGAGGACGAGCTGCTTCCACCTGACTATTGCTACGCATTTGACGCCATCTAGTGGTAAACTGATATTTTTTAGATAACATTAGCCCGATTTTTTTTGTGCAACAAGCAATTGCACTAATATGTTTGTAAACCCCGACTGTATAGGTTGTATAGCCTACTATATATTTCTCTTACACTATGGTGTACACGATAGAGAATCTACTTCTTTAGGCCTTGTAAAAGCAACATAATGAGCTAAAAAAAATGGATTTAAATTGTTTTAAAACTTTACATTGGAATAAAGCTACCCTAAGGTTATTTAACAAAATTACAAATAAATAAGGTTAAGATGGTTGATGATAATTGGTTGATAATGTATTGCTTTTGCCCGCTCACACCATAAGGGGGAGCTCATGGAGTTTTTTCTCGTTGCTGACAAAGCCGTTTATAATCCAATTACGTAGGAACAATACAGTATATTGGAAGACTCAAAGCCTGATTGTAGACATCCAGACATCCTCTAATGAATAATATCCCTAACACAACCCAGTTTAATAGATAGCAGCATACTTTAGCAGTAGTGATAGTAAAACAAAGAAAAAGGGAACCGTGCACTAACTGACAAAGATCATCAACTCCAACCACGTTCAGTTGAAAGGAGGATGGAGATCCAGAAGAATTTTGTTTTCCTCTCAAAAAGTAAAATCAGGCATTAGGTTTGACCACACATAAAACACATTGCATTTGCTAATGAGGCAGAAATACACACAAAAAAAGTGTAACACACAACAACTGTAATCAATGCAGTTAAGGCTAATGAGGAGCACTCTGCCAATCCAAGTGCGTTAAAGGCATTCACGAATGGATGGATACTTTTAATTATAATGTGATTATTAACACAATAGCAAAAACATTAACAGGATGGAACCAACAAGATGGAAATAGAGTTAGCTCAGGTATTCAAAATTGAATCATTTAAATTTAATCATCAAATTTATCTCATCTGGAGTTTGATGAAATTGAGATTTTAAGAAAAAAAACATTAATTGCTCTATATATTACCAGTTAAAGCAACACTTTGTAGTTTTTCGAACTTAAAATGATGTCTCTAAAATTAGTTCAGTGATGGAACAACTCTTAACTGGACGAATTCTACTCCCGCTACTATCTGAGCAGCCTCATAGTGGCTACAACCACACTCTGTAAGGTCTGTGTTCGGGTCGGTACACACAGCCCCGCCTATCCCCTGCATTCGTTCCATCGTTTCTGTTCCATCAGCTTAAGTCGGGCTGACACTACGGCCGTGGTGTAGTCTATGTGATACGCAGGTATACGCCGTATACCCACTTAAAAAAGCGCAGGATACGTAACAACATCATTTTGAGTCAGAAAAATAACTCAATCCCCTGAAGCTTCTGGCGCTTCGGGTGACGCTGCAGCAGGTGTTTCAGAAAATGAGCCCCAAGAGGCTCATGCTACGCTGTACGCGGGTCCCCCTCCATCGCGATTTGTTATCATTAACATAACTGTAAGGGGATTTTTGGCATATTAAATTGTATCTACTAGCCAACTTCACAAACGTTAGTTTGTGTGGTGAATCAATAAATGAGGGAGAAAGGAAGAGATAACTTATACTACAATGTAGGCTATGTAATTTCTTCATGTTTCAACACCTAATACTAAAGATAAAACTCTTTTTAAATTGATTCTAGCTATTGTATATAGGCCTCCAGGGCACCACACAGATTTTATTAAAGAATTTGGAGGGTTCTTATCAGAACTAGTACTGGCCGCAGATAGACTCCTTGTCGTTGGTGACTTTAACATCCATGTAGATAACGTTACAGATGCCTTAGGAATGGCTTTCAAAGACACTCTTAACTCCATGGGCATTAGTCAACATGTGTCAGGACCCACTCACCTTCGTAATCATACTTTAGATTTAATACTGTCTTACGGTATAAATGTGGACGACGTTAAAATCCTTCAGCAGAGTGAAGACATTTCGGATCATTATCTGGTATTATGTTTGCTTCACTGGCCTACGGCTGCAAATAAAACTCATTGTTACAAATATGGTAGAACAATAACTTCAACTACCAAAGATGCGTTTCTCGATAATCTGCCCGAATTGTCTCAAATCATGAGAAATAACGTTGAAGATCTTGACATTACCACTGAAAATTTTAATTCCACCTTCTCGGTAACGCTAGACAAAGTTGCTCCACTACGTTTAAAGAAGATTAAAAATGGCAGCCCCACACCGTGGTATAATGAACACACTCAGGCTCTAAAGAAAGCGGCCCGAAAAATGGAGCGCAACTTTAAGAAAACTAAATTAGAGGTATTTCGTACAGCATGGAAGGATAGTATTCGAAAATACAGGAAAGCCCTAATAACTTCTAGATCCGCCTACTTTTCATCACTAATAGAAGAAAACCAGCACAATCCTAGGTTTTTATTTAACACGGTGGCTAAATTAACAAAAAATAAATCGTCAGTGACTTCTGATCCTGTATATCAGCATAGCAGTGATGAATTTATGAACTACTTCACATATAAAATCCAAGATATTAGAGAAAAAATTATAACAATGCAATCAGAAGTGAAACCCGCTGAACAAACTAACTACAGCGCCCTTAAGGAGAAAATGCAATTATTTTATACCGTAGATCAAGATGAGCTGTCTAAAATTATTAGATCATCTAAATCAACAACATGCATACTAGACCCTATACCTACAAATCTACTGAAAGAGATGCTCCCAGAAATTATAGATCCTCTTCTTGGTATTATTAACTCATCTCTGACATTAGGACATGTGCCTAAAGCATATAAGGTGGCTGTTATAAGGCCCCTTGTCAAAAAACCCCAACTCGACCCTAGAGAACTAAGGAACTACAGGCCTATATCGAATCTACCTTTCATATCTAAAGTTCTGGAAAAAGTAGTTTCAACTCAATTATGCTCCTTCCTCCAAAGGAATGACATCAATGAAGAATTCCAGTCTGGATTTAGAGCATGTCACAGTACAGAGACTGCTTTGATCAGAGTTACAAATGATCTGCTATTGGCGTCTGACCGAGGTTGTATCTCGTTATTGGTGCTGCTAGACCTTAGTGCTGCATTCGATACCATTGACCACAGCACACTCCTACATAGACTCGAAAATTATGTCGGCATTAAGGGAATAGCTTTGAAATGGTTTAAATCTTATTTATCCGACCGTTTTCAATTTGTAGCAATAAACAATGAGGTGTCACGCAAATCGCAAGTCCAGTACGGTGTACCACAGGGCTCAGTCTTAGGGCCTCTGCTCTTCGCATTATACATGCTACCTCTAGGAGATATAATAAAGCGACACGGAGTTAGCTTTCACTGTTATGCTGATGATACTCAACTTTATATTTCCTCGAAGCCTCATGAAACACAGCAGTTCCATCGAATAATGGAATGCATAGTCGATATAAAAAACTGGATGAGTAACAACTTTTTATTACTGAACTCGGACAAAACGGAAGTGTTACTTATTGGACCGAAAACTGCTATAAGTAACAACCAAGAATACTGTTTAACTATTGACGGATGTTCCATAAAACCCTCGTCGTCAGCAAAGAATCTTGGCGTTCTATTCGATAGTAATCTGTCATTTGAGAGCCACGTCGCCAACACCTGTAAAATTGCGTTTTTCCATCTTAAGAATATATCTAAACTACGTCATATGCTGTCAATCTCAGATGCAGAGAAGTTAATTCATGCATTCATGACATCAAGACTAGACTACTGTAATGCACTGTTAGGTGGTTGCCCTGCAGGCTTATTACAAAAACTCCAATTGGTCCAAAACGCGGCAGCTCGAGTTCTTACACGTACAAAAAAGTATGAACATATTAGCCCGGTTCTGTCAACCTTGCACTGGTTACCTATAAAGCATCGCGTTAACTTTAAAATCTTGCTTATTACCTATAAAGCCTTACATGGTTTAGCTCCTCAGTACTTGAATGAACTCCTTTTGTATTACAGTCCTTCACGTGCATTACGCTCTCAGGCGTCCTGTCAGTTGGTAATACCTAGAATTTCAAAATCAAGTGCAGGTGGTAGATCCTTTTCCTATCTAGCGCCTAAACTTTGGAATAGTCTTCCCTGCACTGTCCGGGAGGCAGACACACTCTGTCAGTTTAAATCTAGACTAAAGACGCATCTTTTTAATCTTGCATACACTACTCTTCCATAATATAAATCTTCTGAGGGTTTAGGCTGCATTAGTTAGATCAACCGGAACCAAAAACACAACTGATGTACTTGTTGCATCAAAGAGTACAGAACAGTACTCTACTCTCAGCCAGTCTTGTCTCATTGTTCCAAGGTTACCACAGCGAGCAGGATGCAGTTCATGGCCTGACCTGATGGTAGAGCGGAGAATGGGAAGTGGGGACCTGACAAGAGCTGAGATGATAGAGCTGGATAAAGAAGGACGCGGTCTCTTGACATGTCTTCACCACAAAACTTCAAATGCTATTAGATTATTAATGATAATCTTAAACTATAATTTATTTTATTATTAAGTTTATTTATTTTATTTAGCCTTGTTGTGCAAGTTCTCTGGAGCTTGTGCAGAGGCAGCAGCTTTTGCCAGAGGGGAACTGGAATCCCCTGGTTGGGCCTGGGTTCTCCTGAGGTTTTTTTTCTCGATTAGAGTTTTGGGTTCCTCGCCACCGTTTGCATACTGTTTTTGCACTATCTGCCTGACCGGGGGGCTGCTTTAGAATCTTAAAGTTTTACTTAATTAATATTGCATATGGAAATTTAATATCTGTTATATTTGACCTGTGCTTCTCTCTCCTTTTTTCTAAATGTGTGCTCTCACTGAGCGTGTGTGTGTGTGCGTACTTGTCTGTGTACGTACGTGTGTGTGTGTGTGTGTGTCTCTGTGTCTGTGTCTGTGTGTGTTGGTGCGTGTGCGTGTTGTGTGTGTGGAGTGTTTTGTTTGTGGGTGTGTCTGTCTTCTGTGTTTTCAACCTTTTCTTGTTTTTGCAGGTACAACTTTGATTGTTTTGCTTGTAGTCAATGTGTCTCATGTACAGCTGCTTTGTAACAATGAAAATTGTAAAAGCGCTATATAAATAAAGTTGAGTTGAGTTGAGTTGAGTAATTGTTTTAGATGATAAGAGATGAGAACTCCTGGCAAGCCTTGTGAAAGTCAGGCTAGAGACACTGCCAGCAATCTATAAGTGCCATGGCGCTTGATAAAACACACAAAGAGATCTCTTGGCGATAATATCAAACAGGTTTGAAAATATAATAGCATCTGGGATAGCTCGAGACAGGTTCAGATCAGGTTGCAGACCTGCTTGTACTTAACGAGCTTCCGCGACCGAAACGACCACTGATTTGGTCGCAATCCGAGGGTTTTGTCGCAGACCTTGGAAATCTGTCTGGGACAGCAAAATCCAGCCAAATCACGTAGTGTGAGCTTGCCATTAGTCAACAAATGCTTCCCTGTGGGCAGCGCAATACACGTAAATTTGTAAGTATTTACAACACTAATAACAGACAATTGCGCTTATCAACCACATGGGGGAACCCGTGCTCAAATGTTACAAATTGTTGCTTTAAAACTAAATTCCAAAAACACGTTTTGAAACACTTTAAATAAATATAGTGTAATAGAAACATTTAAAAATAAACACAATTGGAATATTTATTATTACCAGCATTCACATTGAGCTGCAGAGAGAAACTTTAAAATGATGTTCCTGATCAAAGCCCAACAATACCATCCCCTGAAAGGACTGAATAAAAAACATGTTTGACATTAAATCTTTAAATCTGTATTGTTGTTCCTTAAACCATGATGTGTGTTTACAAGTATATATAATAAGAACAAAAAAAGTATATGCTAGTGAATTCAGACCATATAGCCATTCCCCAAACAAAAACGCTTAATTAAAACAAATTGAAACCCAACTGATGTACACTGTCAATGACCCTCACATGTATTGAATAATGATGGTATCTGTAAGTGTTAATCATGGTCACTTACTGTATATGCAGAAACAAGGTGAGATTTTAAAACTTTCTTGGTTCACACTGTGTATAACGTTTATGAAACATGTATATAGTCAATACAACCGAAATGTACACCTACTCCATACCACCTGTAAAAAAACGCACTCTTTTAGACAAACTGATGACACTGCATTTTGATGCTCTGTGTATCATAATGATATTTCACAAGTTCTTTTGCCCTGTCTTTTATTATGTTTTACTTTTTAACTTTGGGTAAAACGCAGAGATCGTCACTGTCCTTTTTTTACACAGCCGTCCAATCACAGTGGAGAAGAGGCGGGACAAACACTACATTGACCAACCATCATAGACAACAATGGAGACGTTAATATTATTACTGCATTATCTTATTCAGTAATATTCTTCAAAATAAGATACTAGTAACAAAGTAGGATAACTGTTGCGGATGTTTCAAATCACAGCAACCAACGCATCTCCGTAATAACGCGCAGTGCCTCCAAAGCGTTCTCAAGCGCCACCAGTTGGTCGTTTTGAGAAGAGCACCAGGCATTATTATTTTAGCTGGCTAAAAACACTTCGGTGGACACAGTTTAATTGATTAATTTATTGGTAAGTATAGCATATTAGTCTGTTATGCCTTTATGCAATATAATGTAGCCAAGCCAGAGAATGAAGTCCAGAGGATTTTAGCATTCCTAGATACGTAATTTGCGTAGCTGTAATTAATAGGCGGGGAGAATGCTAATTGTGACTGAGCGTGAATGCACGCCCTGTTTACGAACGATTGGAATTCATTAACATACACACATTTCACTATGAGATCTGACGTTTACGAAGTATTTGTGAATCCGGAGGAAAGTCTTTGGGAAGGTCTGTTTTACGCGCAAATTACTAGGAATTTACTCATATATTTACGAATGTCTCATGAGGCCCAATATTTCAATAAATGTCAATAAAAACACTGCTAATCATTTTATATAGTTCAACATTTTACAATATCTGGCATGTGGCAAATAGTAAGTGATTTGAATTCAAATCTGGTTTATATTTTGCGTCTGTGACAAACAAACCCTTAAAAAAGAAAGAAACTGTAACCACGGCAGGTGTTGCCCATTTATTCAGAGCATTTGATAACCATTTCCCAAATTCATTTAAAATGTGTGCCGTTTTCAGCCCTTAATCCCCTGTAAATGTGCATCGAGGGATCAACTGAAAGCACAACGGCTGTCAATGTCAGGGTTAAAGGGAACAGCATCTAATTTCATCTCCATATTAATTGGAGCACATTACAACGGTGAATAATTACTCGAGTCACCTCAGGTGTTCATAAATAAAATAAGCGAACATTGGCTTACAGTCACAGCGGTTTTGTTAATGTATCTTTTTACCTGTAAATTGAGATGTTTCTAATTTGAGTTAACACCATTTATTAAATCCCACAAAATGTAGCTTTTGTGTAAAAATGTATTACATCCATTTTATAGTCAACTATACAACAGATTTATTAACAGATTTTCGACATATTTGAAATGGGTGAGAGAACAGTGTATAATCACAGATTTCTTTTTGGAATCTGAAACAGATGGCAGTAGTTATGTTTATCAAGCTCAGTATGGGCCAGTGCACGAACAGGGATGTTGTGACATTCATGAGTTCTAATTTACAAATCCGCCACCTGAGCCATGACGCACAAAGCTTAGCTCATGTTTATACACACACTGACTGAGTCAGTTCAGACCACTAAAACATGCATCAAATATTTAGACTAAGGCAGATCTGTTTTGATGAATTGTAGTGCCAAATGTATGTATTTTGATGTTTTCAATGCTCATGCAATGCTCCGAATAACCTCTTGGATGTTTGTTTGGTCTGTTTAGTTTCGCCAATAAGGATGCACATTGATTGCGTAATAAAAATCCCCTGCTTTACTATTCACGCATTAACTACAAATTGCGTAGTGTAAGTTAGTAAATCATGTACTTATTTAAAAAGAAAAACATGCTGAAATATATAAAAACATGTTTTGATCCTTAAAACATTTAAAATGAAAGAATTTTTAATTCTCAATTCTCAATTCAACCTCTAGAGGGTAATATAGCACAGCAAGTAACTTCAACTGCGTTACAACGTTTATACTACAGACACATTTTTGGAAGAACATATGAGATTATAGAATATAATGGTACCCAGATTCAAACAGCTTTCAATAACTTTCAATTACCAAACAAATGACATATTTTTCTCATTAAAGGAGACAAAGCAATTCTATGTATAGTACAAGAGAAAGTGAGATATCTAAGCGAGGAAATCTGTGAGACATCCAAGGGGTTCGCTGCTGCACCCCAAATGCTTTCACACAAGCCATATGGCACACACACAAACTCGCCTCCAATGGCAGCTCGGTATGGTGCTTGCTGGCTAACATCTTGCAGGACACATAATTAATTTGCCCCGGCGTCTGCCATTTATTTTCTAACCTACATTTTGTTAATTGGACAGAGGAGGTTAAAATCAAATTATGTCCCCGGCTATGCAAGAGTTCACTAATTGTATGGAATTTGTAAGAAAGGCCACGATGCTGCTGGCTTGCGGGAATATTAAGTCACTGGTGATCTTTGCTGGGTGCTTGAGGGATGCTGTTGTCATTAAATATGGGAAAGTGTCATTCATACTTGTGCTTTGTGCGCAGATGAACCTCTAAAATTCGCAGATGTTCATAGATTTTATTAATACGCTAATGAGGGATTATAGTGCTAATGATGTCAAAGGTGTTAATGTCACAGTGGACAGATTTAAGGTCAGCTATGCCTGCAGAAATAACAGCAGAGAGAGAGAGAGAGAGAGAGAGATCTAGGGGTTTCACTGTATTGCACTGGTTGCTCTCTTTAAACAACTTTCATTTTATCAATGTATATCTTTAGGATATTGACCCATTTACATCCGATTACAAAAGAACTAAATGATGCAAATAATTTAACATGTGTCAAATAATTATTAGTTGACCCTGACATTCAGTCAGAAAGAAGTCATTTACTTTTTAAGTGCTGTGTGTTTACATGGTGACTGTGAAGAAGTCGTGTGTTTTGCTCCTCTTTTCCTGAATTAAACCTGAATGTCTGTTGAGCTTTTTGAATGACTCTTAAACTTAAACGTAATATCTTATGGAAATGATGTAACTAATTTAACATTATAGACTACTTCTACACATTTGTCCTACCGTAATAACTGATGATCAGTGGGAGGCAGAAATGTAGAGTGAAAGATTTATCTTTTCTTCTGATGTCTGTATTCTGACTCATATACTTTCTCTGGATGTATGTTCTATGTGAATCACATACAATGTGGTTTAGGCACTTTGGCAAATGGCAACTGAGAACTCACACATTGAGAGTGCTCTCATCGCCCATCTGTTGTTTTTTCATTTGTTGTCTTTTGATTATGGGGTGGAGAGAGGAGGGGGCATGGTAACTATTTAATACCAAATGCATAACTCTTATTACTCCGGCCATCACCATTAACCATTAACGATAATTTGAAAATGCCACAAATGTAAAATGGTGATTAATTAAAAATGATGTCAGAATGAAAATGATGTCCTTGCAAACCAAGGTAATTAAAATAAATAGACAACACAAGAATAAACAGAAATATGCAAATTGGATAGATCATCTTAACTGAGTAAATAAATGAAAGCTGTGCATGTTGTTTTTGAGGTATAGACAAAGGAACACCAAAGAAAGGCAGTACGCTTTTGAATCTAAACTCTTTAATAGACTATAGTGTGCTGATTCACTACAATTCAGCTAAATTCAGTATTCGACTATTATTTCATCAAGCTAATTGACTAAGGCAAACTCATTTATGAAAATAAAATCTAAATCTGGGCTGTGCTTGCTTTTTGAACCTAAATATTAATAAATGAGCAGTTATGTTTTAAATGAAGAGGGGAGAAAACACTTGTCCAGTCATATTTCCATTCACAGATGAGGTCAGGGTAGCCTATGGCTTCATGCTGTTGACTCATCAAAATAAATGGCAGGTATACACCTTTGCTCTACAACACTCAAACAATGTTAGATGCTGTCTACATGTTTTAAATTACATCCCCTGGACTCACACCAGCCTGTGTAACCCAACAAAACATTATACAAACTACAATCTTGTTTCCATTCACTTAAATTAGTTTCCATTTCATCACACACTGAATCGTTTAAAGGACCAGCCTCTAACCGTCTTGAGCCGGGACAACATCTACCGCTAACCCCCCATAAAAACAGGGGAAAAGGCCTCGGGCTTTCTCATTTGTTTCCAAGGTAGGCTACAACACGGCTAATTTAGGGAGGTGCGCTCCTGGTAGAATTCGAAAGAGCCTAATGAGGCTTTAAACCGCGGGCCGGTACGTGAGGGGTTAACGACATTACAAATTACGGCAGCGGAAAGTTGGTCGTGTTCCTCCGGGCAGCAGCACCGCCAGACAGCGCGAGCGCAGCAGCTGCGCGCGGAGGGGCGGCTCGCGCGCAGGGCAGCGTGCCCAGCGCTACGGTCCCCAGCGTTGTTAATCACGCGCTTCCCGCCCTCTCTCGCCTCACTGTGCTGATTTGCAAGAGCAGATTAATCAGAGCGCGGGTGCCTTGATGGAATTTTGCTGTTATTGTGCCCAATTTTAGCAACATCTTTTATTATCTTCATTATTCATTTACTAAGGGGGGGGGGGCTGCTGCACAGGGATGATGGTATGGTGAGGGGGGACCAGTGTCAATTATGCAAATGACATTTTCGCGTTTTTTTTTCAGATTACTTTATTCGCCCGACATTGTTTGTGCGAATTTAATTATTAAATATTATTACGCTCACGTTTCCGTCAATTTTCCGAGGCTCGGTTTCAACTTGATTTCTCCTCCAGCTGCTCTTCTCTTCGATCTCTGCCAAAATCAAAGTGGCTCGGCTACAATAGGGCCAAATAAACTCCCCGCTATTTAATAAGGATGAAGTTATTCCCCTGTTCTCATCTGCGAGCTCAAAGCAATGATGAGGAGAAACGCATTGCATATTCATTTTAATGAGCATAAATTGAATTTAAGTTTGCTCAGAATTGACTGCAATTAGGCTCTGCCTTAATGACAAATTAATCTTTTTGCTTTTATTCACCAGAATTGGTTTTTCAAAGGCTTTCTTTGGCAGCAACAGAGGGGGACCCAACAAAGAATATCAATTTCAGCAAGATCCTTGAGATGATAATGAAATTAAATCTTATAGCTTGCACACTCAGATGAAATAGCACGTAGGCCTACCCTAACTAGACATTCTCATTTCCATTTATTGAAACAACCTCTG
The DNA here is from genome assembly GCF_024868665.1 of Triplophysa rosa. Taxonomy (NCBI): domain Eukaryota; kingdom Metazoa; phylum Chordata; class Actinopteri; order Cypriniformes; family Nemacheilidae; genus Triplophysa; species Triplophysa rosa. The sequence continues at coordinate 15,105,925 of NC_079896.1, forward strand.
CCATATTTCTATGGACACTGATAAACTGGTGATTTAAATATTATCAGTTGCAAATGATAATACTTTTGAACAATCTCCTAATTGAATGTGAAAGTGTGTTAAATCTAAAGGTTGGTGCCTCATTGCTGTACTAGCAACAACAAAAATATGCCGTCATCTGGTTCGACTGCTGTACAAGCTTCTAAAAATGGAGGTTGGTACACGCTGATTGGCATTGAGAGAGCAGTAGATGGAAATGAGTAAAATAAACCTCCTCAGATTTGGTAGGATATTGGAAAGGGAACGCCAAGTGCCTCTGGAATATCCCATGTCTTCTCTTTCCTTTTGGCAATGACAGAGAGCTGTAGAGTTGAGGATTGAGAAGCTATTTAAACCTATGTTCTCACCATAGCTAATCGTAAAGGTTAATGAGTAGGCATAGCATGCTTCTCTGATGAGCTAATCAAGAACATGTTCTGGCAAGGTCTGTATAGGTACATTGAGATTCCACTGCTGATGCCTCTGGCATCAATTCTGGTAGTATGCATGTTTGCTTTAGAAATGGGTGGGGGTCCATGGGAGCCAGCCACATGGGCAGAGTATGGGGGTGTGAGAATGAAAAAATGGTGGGGGCAGTGAGAATGAAGTGTCCTAGGGCACCGTATTCCTCTTTGGATTACCCATTGACATTAGCTCGCCTTATGACATGCTGCAGCTCACTTGCATGTCCTCCTTTTGCCTATTTTGCCTCTCCCGACCAAGTGGAGCCTGCCCTCTCTGCTACGGCCTTGTCTATGACTGGGAGGAACAGCTGTCTACCCTAACAAGGCCACTGCAATAAGCAAAACGACACAGTGGCATACGAGTGAGCAAGGGCGCCACTTGGAGTCCACAAAGCCTCAGGACACGTAAACAGTGTCTTAATGAGAATGTGTGCCATTACAGTAATTAACACAGCTCAACGTCAAGCCACTGTCAGATCTACAGACTTTCAGGAAGGTTTAATGTTACACAGAAACGGACAGAGTTCAACCTCCACCGGGAGGCCTTTTCTCAAACAATCTGACTGACTGTGGATAAGCGGATTTCTGTTAATATACGATGATTGTTTTCTCATGAAACAGAGTCTGGAAAGTGATTATTTGTTTGAAGGTGCTATACCACACACTTGTAATTATGTGACATGTATATTGTGAACTGATATGAACCGCCATATTGAGCCATATTCGTTTAATTATCATTCTGGCATGAGTAATGAAAGCTATGAATCATAGGTTAAGTATAGCATATATGTATGTGTAACCTTAGAACTTCACAGTTTTTTTCACAGTCGTATGTTTAACACTGGGCGGTGGCGGCATGAATTAGTGAGAGAAAAATTGGGTGGGAAAACAATCTAGTTTGGGTTGTGCTATCCAAAACATTAAGGCTCTAGGCTGCCTTTCCAGTTTCAGTTTTAGGAAAGTGTGTAAGATCTGTGGAGGAGTGACTGAACAAAGTGTTTAAAGTTGCTCCATGGGGCCTTTTAAGTTATTTGCGGTAGAGCATCTGGTTTATGATGAGCAGGCCCACATGAAATCTTAATCACACAGAATCAATGCAGATTTCCTCAGAACTGGTGTGCGAGTGCGTTTATAAAATACTTCAAATAATTTGATTTCCTATTAAGCAGAAATCTGTATATTTTTGCCCCTACAAAATCTATCCGACGACAATTAATATAAATACCAAAACAATGGTCATTGTTAATTAATATGTTATTATAAGAGAGGAACTATAGTCTTTTGGGGGCAGACAGCTAGAGAGGTTTTCAGGAATAAAATGCGTTTCACATTCTTTGTGGTTTCTTGCTTCACGCTGTTTCTTATTCTGACGTGTGCATAGACACAAATAGCTTCTTTAGTAAAATCTGAGAGTGCTTTTAGGATTGATGACTCCCTTGCTCTCTAAGCATTTGTGTTTCCGGAGCGTTTTTAATTAGCACTGAATTATTGAAGCTTACCAACGGTATATATACTGTATATATATATATTAGGCAAAAGAAAATTGGAACCTGTGTGATTGAGGTTAAGAGTGGCCTGTATAGTTTCCATTTCTCTCGTTCTGTTTGTCCCACGTTTTAATGTTAAAATTACTGTACAGTATGCTCAGAATATGAATTTCATTACCAGTCCCTTAAGAATAGAAATTTGGAATGCACCTCGCTCTCTTTTCCCATCTACAAGCAGTTATGTAGAAACCGGAGCCTTGTATTAATGAGTCATTGCAGGGCCATATTATGTTTAATTAGCTGCTTTATATAATGAGGTGTTCATTTCTAATGAAGGGAATTCACTGTGAGTGGCACATCTGCAAGAATAACTCATGCAATCAGCAGCGCTCGGACGCATGCAACTGCAAATGAGACTAGCTTACCCTGAAATGAATTACATCTCTGCGCTTTCTCCGAAAGTCCATTAATTAAGTCTCCTGACATCAAGTTTTTTTTCTTAATTTCATGTACCATTAGCATAATAAACACAATTTGAGTTAGCACAATGTGATTAGTTTAATGGATGCTATTTATTTTACTCTATTATTTAAAGGTCTGGTAATAGGAGGAAGAAACGTAAATTTAGCTGTGTGGCCTCTTTATGAGGAATTCCCATCAGAGCCCGTGCCATCACAGATGTGTGTTAAAGCTTTGTCGCATATATTTGGCCAGCGTTTGTCGACTTCATTAATTTGCACTGCAGAAAGGTGTCATTTCAAATGGTATCGGGCAACAAAGCCGTTCCTTCTTGCTCTGACTGCATTTCACGTTTATTACAAACAGACATTCATTCCCACTAGTGCAATTTCCTTACACAAATAACACAAAGCCTAATGTTTGCTTAAGAAGATGGTTTCAGTTGTGGTTTAGGTTGAGACGCAGTTTTTTTTTCTTAAAGAACATGTCATTAAAACAATAGAGGATATTTAATTCATAGCAGTAAATTAGTTGTGTCCTCATAAAGGACTGACCTGAAAGTGAGATGCGATTAGAGTTATAGTGGTGGACAGGTACATCATTATCCCATTGAGTCCTCTGCACCGCCTGCTTGCACAAGCGTGTTCCAACTCCGGGTAGCTGTTCAGCACTTACCCTTCTCTTGGGACCCAGGACAGACTTAATCATCAGTATTCCACGAGCGGGAACTGCCCTCCAGTTCTCTTCCCGTCTATTAGAGATCCGGCTTCTGCCCCATGGTAATGTACCAGTCCTCACTAGACTCCCACTGTAAATGAACTGCCCTAATGTGGAGGAGGAATCACTATCTCTGGGTTCTCTGTCCATGTAGAAAATTGAATAAATTAGACTAGGTGAGGACAAGACCCAACTTGTATTTATAGAATATTTTATGATTTCCAATTTGGTGTGACAGTTAGTTCTGAGTGCCTCCTCATTGCCATTCAGGGTTTATTAGTAGACAGTGTTGCACTCTACATTTTCTGGCAAAGGGGAGCTGAGAATTGTGAGTATGATAAGAGTGCTAATGGGAAGGGGGTATTAGGCAGAACAGTCCTACTTTCTTTAGTGTGAAGTAGTCAAGTTTCCTTATAAATAGTATATGACACACTGAAAAATGTGTTGTTACAACCCAAAGTGAATAGTGCTTCACCCAATTTCACAATGCACATAACTTTTTTTCTGCACTGTATTTTTCAGATAGAAATAAACATTTGCCCCATGTATTCCAGGAATGTCAGTGCTAAGGGATGAATAATAGATAATGTCCTGTCCTGAGCTGTTATCAGTTTGCTCTAAATCTTTGCGTCCATCTTGGCCTCCAGATTTTGTCCCGTTTCCTGTGACACAAAGCCTTTTTGACCAGAATCAATTATCTGTGGCTTGCAGGGGTGCTGTCTCATTAGGGGCAGGTTGGGTTACCCCTAAGCTCTGCTGGTCATCCAGTGGCGCCACACGTACATGGCTAATGACTGGAGATCGATTGGCCTGTAACCCGAATGCTGTTTGTTTTCGTATAACGTTTGCCATGCTCACAATGGCTCGTGCGTCGCAGCAGACTACCCCACAACTCACTGGGGAGAGCAAGTCGTAGTGCATTTTACTGTATGCCATTGGTTTTTCGAATTGACACACAATTCCATATTTTCACATTCTTATTTTAATCCAACATGATGTCCTGTTTTTGAAAATAACACTGGAACATATGCCTCACGCTAGTCATATCATAGCATATTGTGCACATAAAATCAGACAATATGTGGTTTTAGTATATTCAACTATTCTGTCAGTTTTTGTCATATACATTGCAAATCCGACCTACTTAGGGCCTTTAAACACTATACTAAATATTGGTCACTTATGTGTAGTCTGGTGAAATCCGTTAATAAAATATTAAACTAAGCACTGGAATGCTGAACAAAGGGGTCACATTAGATATCATGAATCAGTTTGGAGGAGGTGTTCTGCTAAAAAATAATTGTACCAGGGGCTTTTACAAATAATTTCTATAGGTAAATATTCTGGCAGGCATTTCGTTTTTGAGTATAATGTGCTGAAATGTAGCGTTAGGATTGCATGATTATAGTCTGACATTTGTCCTTACACAGCTACTGTCACAGTTTTGGTTTTGTTATGTTTTGGTTTGGTTTTGTCTTCTGTGTTCATTGCCCGTGTACGTCTTTAGTTAATTAGTCCCTCACCTGATTCTGTTTAACCTGATTATGTTCCCCACGTGCATTTAAGCCTGTATGTTCCTTTAGTTTATTGTTTGCTTTTGATTGTGTTTCATTTGGTTGTCATTCTCCTGCTTTGGTTCCTGTTTATTAATGAAAGTACTCTTTGGTTTATATCTTCTTCATCATGCGCTTCATTACAGCCAAACCCGTTACCGAAAAGCAGACCTTAAAGTAAGTTTAAAATGGTGTTTTCCTTTTTAGTTTTTTCTTCATTTCTGTCGTTTTTCCCTGCCATCCAGCTCATTTGCCTGGAGCAGGGAATCCGTTGGAAATGGAAACGAATTCCGCGTGGAATTCGCCGCTTTTGTGGAGTGGGTGCTGAAGAGTATTGGACTCTTTTTTTTTTCTGTTTGCCCGGCTGAGGACATCTCCAGCCCCACTCCCAGCCCAGAGACCAGCCAGACATCACCCTACTGCACGGAGTGTCTGCCACAGACCACCGCAGACGGAGAGCCTGTGCCCACCGTGACACATGTGCCAGCACGCAATCCCGCAACTGAGCTCGTCATCGCCCCTGAGCCTCAAGACGCGTCTGACCAGGTGCGTGCTCAGGCAACGCCGTGCATCACCGTGGGAGTCTTGGTGGGGATCGAGGGCTTTGAGGGAAGCCCCACTCCTGCCGCAGAGGGTGAGCTTTTACTGGACTCTGCTATTGAGTAAATGAAGAGGAACATGGCTGCTGCCTTCCCTGCTGGTCCTGTCCAGCTCTTCCAAGTCTTCTGAGTCCCTGCTGGTCCTGTCCAGCTCTTCCGAGTCTTCCAATTCCCCACTGGTCCCATCCAGCTCTTTGTCAGCCAGCACCTCCTCTTCAACCATGGGACTGCTGGCATCCGGAGACCCCTCAGCTCAACCTCTGCACGCCAGTGCCGTTGGGTGGGATGAACTTTGGGATCACCAGCTACCTGGGGGGTTGAGTATCCCATGTCTCCACCTCCGAGACCCAGACTCCACCTCAGTCCTCCGACCCAGCGGCTACGCCTCGTCACTCCGTCCCTATGGCTCTGTCAGGCGCCTCCTTCCCTCCAGCTCCACTTCCATCCTCGGTCGCCCTGGCTCCACGGTGGTCTTATGGATCCCCACCTCGGTCAACTAAGCTGTCGGTTCCGTCTTTGTCCTCTGGATCCTCGGTGTCACAAGTGCTCTCCGTCTGCTATTCTCCACCCTGGGCTCCTCCTCCACCACCTCCGTCCACGTCAGTTGAACCCCTGTGGTCTGTATCACGAAGCGAGGTGAACTTGCAGAGTAAGTTTTGAGTTGACAAACCAGACAAACACAACCTGGTTTATATCAGGGTCAGCTGTAGCACAACGCTTGGTATAAATGTTCTCTGTCAACTCAGGTTTGATCCAGAGTTTGTGAGGTGCGTGCACCTGAAAGCGTGACACCTGCGGCAAACAGCCAATCACACAGAACATGGAAAGCATAATCAGTTTGACTGACTTCTCTTTAGTATCAGCGCAATTCACTTTTCTGTTAAAGATGAAGAGATCATTATGAAAAAATGTCATGAATTGAAACACATTTGCAGGGCAAGAGAAAACACTGCTGCAGTGAAAGTTTGAGAAAGCAGCTACTGATTATTTCAATACAGAATCAATTGAACTTAAATTATTTATATAGGTGTACAATGAGATCAAAAGATAGTATGTTTGCTTCATTACATTAAAATGCTTTATGTATTCAAGTTTGTTATACGAATATAGTTAATTAATTTAAATGCTATGTTTAATATTAATTAATTAATATTGATTATCAACTCATATCATAATTATATGAATGTGTTTTGAATTATAATCAATACATGTAAATATACAATACAAATGAACACCTAGAAGCAAAATATTTTCTCTCTAACATTTTATCACTTTAAACTTTTTTTAATTTGGAGTGAGATATACATGGGGAGTGGCTTCACTGCGTCAGATATACATAACTTTTCTCAGAGCTGATTGGTCCAGTTTTAGTTTGTGATCTCTAACCCAGAATAAAACCTGCTTCGGAGCAGGTTAGCAGTGTAACGTAAGTTCCCTTTCTGTCGGTCTCTCGACGTTGTGTCGAACCGACAGAATGGGGTTTGTCTTGAGAACCTATCATCTTCTGAGTATTTAGAAAAGGCCAATGAAAATTGGCGAATGAAATTTGCATGCCGGGCTCCTCCCCGGATGTCCGGGTATAAGAGGGAAGCCGGCGTGCTCATTCATTCACCTTTTGTTCTTCAGAGCCTACGCATCTGGTGAGCTTCTCTACGATCTGGGTGATCATTCTTTCTGCTGGAATCTACGACGTGGACAGAGGACGGTCCCTTCCTGCAGTGACTCTCCCCTGGGCGTCTCGGCAGTTCCGGAGGTATTCGAGCAAATTTCCTTTTCTAAAAGAGCAAATTTCTCCAGCGTGGCTTGTCCCGCTGTTCTCATGGGTGCAACACACTCATCGAGGAGGGGGGCGGACACAATGCCTGCTTCCAGTACGCTGGGGCAGACGTTGTGGATACGTCCTGCCCGCACTGCGGGCGGTGACGATTCAGACGTTGCGTCACAGGTGGCTGTGTTCCCACCTCGTTTGCTCCCCGTTCCGTGGCGGCAGGACTATGGCCCTGCCGTCCGCTATGGCAAGCAGCGAGGGTGATATGAGGATTACTGTGAGCGATAATCCGCCAGCCATGGCTCACGGACCGTTCACACCTCGTCTCGCTCGTATGACCGTTCCCCAAAAAGACGGTCCGCCGTCTTATTCCTCAATCACGTATTCGGACACGATGCGTGATGATGAGATTTCTCTTGTAGCATCGGGGGGTGACATACTGCCATCCGACTCCGACGATTCCTCGGGCTCCCTCCCTCGGGGGGTCGAGCCCAGGAAAAAGCTGATGTCGAGATGTCGGCCATGCTTTCCCGGGCCGCCGTGAGTGTTGGGTTGCAGTGCCCAAGGCGCTCGCGGCTGGCTACATGGTGCCTCGGGTTTGAGCGCGGCTCCAGGCCGCGCCCGCCCCCAGTGCCATGTTTATCGGAAGTGCATGAGGAACTTTGTAAGACCTGGAACGCCCCTTCCCGGCACGTTTCACGTCAAACAAAGTTCTGTCACCCTCTCTTCCCTCGAGGTTGAGACGGCTGGAGGATACGTCGGGTCCCCCAGGTGGAGTATGCCGCCGCGGTGCACTCGTGCCCGTAGGTGGCGGCCACCTGGGGGGGCTCGACCTAGACTCCCGTCCAAAGCATGTGGTGTCTCGGCATCTCTGGTGTCGAGAGCTTACATTGCGGCGGACCAAGCTGCCTCCTCTCTCCACGCTATGGCTCCTGCCAGGCCAGGGCGTTGAGAGAGCTCCACGAGGGTAAGACCGACCCAGCGCTTATGCAGGAACTCCGCGCCGCCACCGACCTCGCTCTACGGGCGACCAAGGTGACCACGCGGGCCCTGGGTCGGACGATGTCCACACTTGTGGTCCATGAGGAACTCCTCTGGCCGATACTTGCGCAGATGAGTAACGCTGAGAAGGTCCGCTTTCTCGACGTACCCGTCTCGCAAGGGGGGGCTGGTTGGTGTTACTGTCGAGCCGCAGCGGCCCCGCTCACCCCCCGCCCGTCGGGGGGGGCGCAAGACCCGCACGCAGCCTCCCCGGAGGGTTCTCGACAGTAAAGAAGCAGTCCTCCGTGCCGCAACTCGACCGCCTCGGCCGTCGAGTCCCGTGCACTGTCTGCTTCCCAGCAGCCCTGGTCCTCTTCAACGCCCTCCAGCTCTGGCGCCCCCCACTCAGGCGCCCCCCCCTGGAGGAGACAGCGAAGAGGAGACCATCGCCCCATCAGCAGCCGCGGCGCAGCGGCCATCATGGGAACACCTCAGGGGGATCGAGGCTACCATTGGGCCCGACCCCAGCCACATCGCTGGGAAGTCAGATAGGGACGGATCCTGCCCCGTCTCTCCATCTGCCGGCCCCCTCCGGGGGGCTGGCGCCCACTTACTCTCAAAAAAGGAGAGTTTCCTCTCTCTCTGGGTTACCACAGCCGCTCTCACCCTCTGCACGACGGTGAACGGCAAACTCGAAGTTGCGTCATGGCAAAGCGCAATGTCGAGTGTAAACACCAGCCCTCAGCACTCTCAGTCAGAGGAAAAACGGCAGAGCCGATCTCCTCCCCGGGGGACCTCCCCCGGCAAGGAATCCGTATTGCTAGCCATCGAACCACCCCCCGGGGGGACGATGAAAAAGATCGTACCTTAGTTCTGTCTCATTCTGGGAGCCTGTCCGGCTTCCCAGGCTGTCAGACTGGCTAGGGAAGACGATCCGTCTCGGCTACGTGATCCAGTCGCCTCACGCTCGCCAAGTTCAGCATCCAATGTACCTCAGTCAAGGCTAGGATGTTCCGTACTTCGGGCCGAGGTCGCCACCCTTCTGGTGAAGGGAGTGATCGAGCACGTCTCACCAGACGAGATGTTCAACGGGTTTTACAGCCTGTACTTCATTGTCCCCAAGAAAGGCGGGGGGTTGCGCCCTATCTTGGGTCTGTGTGTTCTGAACAGGCACCTACACTTAGCTGCCTTTCAGGTTGATCACGCAGAAGCGCATCCTGACGTCCGTCAGATGACAGGACCGGTTCATGGCAGTCGACCTGAAGGACACGTACTTCATGTCTCGATCCTCCCTCGACATCGGCCGTTCCGACGGTTCGTGTTCGAGGGACGGGCATATCAGTACAGGGTCCTCCCCTTCGGTCTGTCCCTGTCTCCACGAGTCTTTACAAAGGTCGTGGAAGCCGCCCTCCTTCCCCGTGGGAAGGAGGTGTGCGGGTACTAACTATCTCGATAACTGGCTCGTTTTGGCACACTCTCGAGATCTGTTGTGTACACACAGGGACCTGGTTCTCCAGCACCTAGATCGGTGGGGCTACAGGTCAACTGAGAAAAGAGCAAGCTCTCCCCGGTGCAGAGCATCCTCTTTCTCGGTATGGAACTCGACTCTGTCCTCACGAGCGGCCCCGCTCACCCCCCGGGGGGGCGCGAGACCCGCGACGAGGAAGCCCGCACCCTCGCCGCCTCCCTGAGGCGCGCGACTGATTAGTGCGCCCGATCAGTGTTGAACTGCCTGAAGCTCAGACAGTCAGCGGTCCCCCTGTAACAAGAGGCTCCTGGGATACATGGCATCCTCGGCGGGGGGGGGTCCCCCTCGGGTCGATGCACATACACAGAGTCAAGTTCCTTGGAGAGCGTGGCACACCGGCAGCAGGCGTATGGTCACACGCTTTTCTGCCGACACACCCTAACCCCCTGGTCTCCATGACCTTCTTGCGGACAGGGGTCCCCTTTGGGATGCCTCCCTGCAAGGTTGGGGTGCCGTGTGCAACGGGCAAGCAGTGTCGGGGCGGTGGACGGGCCCCCGCCTGCGTTGGCATTTCAACTGCCTAGAGTTGTTGGTTGTGCTACTTGCATTGAGGAGGCTACTACCTCTCGTGCAGGGCAGGACGTGCTGGTCCGGTCGGACAGCACAGCTGCTGTGGCGTATTCTTTCACTCACAGCAGCTAACATGACTCGCCCGACGCCTCCTCCTCTGGAGTCAGCAGGTGATCAGCTCCCTGCGAGCCACACACATCCCAGGCGTCCTGAACCAGACAGCCGATGCGCTCTCTCGTCAGTCGACGCCTCGCGGAGAGTGGCGACTCCCTCCCCGCGCAGCCGGCTCATTTGGGGCAGTTCGGCCAGGCACAGGTGGTCCTGTTGCCTCCCCGGACTCCACCCATTGTCCGCTTTGGTACTCCCTGTCCGAGGTACCCTCGGCACGGATGCCCTTGCGCACAGCTGGCCGCGGGACAAGCGGAAGTACGCTTCCCCCCAGTGAGCCTCATTGCACAGGTCCTGTGCAAGGCCAGGGAAGAGGAGCATCAAGTGGTACTAGTTACGCCCCTTTGGCCTAACCAGGACTTGGTTCTCGGAGCTGAGGCTCTGACAACAACTCCCCCCTGGCCGCTCCCCCTGGCGGACAGCTTCCCCAGGGGAAGGGGCACGTTACGGCATCCCAGGCAAAACCTGGTCTCCATGTCTGGACGGGACGAGGAGATCCTGAGTGACCCACCCCCGGTCCGGTTGGGACATCACTCAGGCTAGGGCTTTGGCCACTGGGCGGCTATACGCCCATAGGTGGCGCCTCTTCTCGTCCTGGTGCTCTTCTCAGCTAGAAGACCCGCGGAGTTGCTCGGTCGTGTACGAGCTGTCCCGTCCTCAAGAGAGACATGGGAGTAACCTCTCCCCCTCCACACTGGGAATGTATGTAGCCGCTAGGGCCGCTCATCATGACCCAAGTGCTGGGTTGCCTCTGGGACCGCACGACCTGGTCATCAGGTTCGTAAGGGGCGCAAGAGGGTGACCACCTTACCCGCTCTCCGTACCCTCTTGCGACCTAGGTGGCGGGCCTCAAGAGGCCCCGCCCCCTTCGAGCCTCTCGGGGTTGCCGCTCTTTCTCAGTCTTGATAAAGACGGCTTTCCGCAGGGCGCTCACCTCCAAGAGGGTAGGGGATCTACAAGCACCCTCTGTGTCCACAGATTGCCTAGAACTCGGGGCCGGGATTCTCACGTTATCTTGAGACCCCGCCCCGGCTACGTGCCCAAGGTTCCCACCACTCTCCCGAGAGACCAGGTGGTGAACCTGCAGGCGCTCCCGACCGGGGAGGAAGACCCAACCTATCCGTGTTGTGTCCAGTACGCGCACGGTGGCTCTACTTGGACCGCACGCAGAGCCCAGTAGCTCTGAGCAGCTCTTTGTCTGTTTCGGAGGTCAGCAGAAGGGCGGGCTGTCTCCAAACAGAGGCTGGCGCACTGGATAGGGGATGCCCTCGTTAGGGCATACCGATCTCTATTCGTCCCTGCCCGTGGGGGTGAGGCACACCCCTCATGGGCACTGGCTCAGGGCGCCTCTCTGGCAGACATCTGCGGAGCTGCGGGTTGGGCTATGCCTAACAACTCCGTGAGGTTCTAATACCTACGGACGGAACCGGTGTCAGCCCGCATCCTGGCAAGGTGTGGGACCGGCAGCCGGTAGGGCGTACGCCTGCGGAAGCCCTTCCCCCTCCGGGGGGAGCAGTGGCGATCCCGCCTCACTTCTTTCCCCTCGGGTAAAGAATAGGCATTCCATCCATCACTAAGCACCCTTCCAGGGGACAGGCTGGGCAGAGCAGCCCTGGCCCATTAGGCCGGGGAACAGTTGAGTTATCCCACATAGCTCTAACCGGACCTAGTGCTCCAGACGTGGTAACACCCCCTCCGTGGGCTGTTCCGTCTGATGTATCCTCATGAATGGTTCCCACCTTGGCAACCCATGACCTGCCCAGGTGGACTCCCACCTTGCGGTTAACTCCTGTCCGCACTTTCTTCCCATGAGTTCTCCCCTGATGGTGAGACCATGTGGTGTCTCCACTATTCCTCCCTATGGTAGGTAGTGGCCTCTGCAGCGTTTTCCCCCCAGGGGGAATAATGCTTACCCAGTGGCCTGTACGGTGATGGGCGGCTTCTCGCCATTTAGAGAATTAGGCCTCTGCCCGTGACGGCCGGCGTTAGGGGGCTTCCCAACTTTTTGTGGAAAGCTCTGGGTCCCCCTTCCTCTCCACTGGAAGGTCATAATTTCGCGTTAGCGTATTCGTCTGACTCGCCCAGGCCAGTCAACGTCGCTCAGCAGAGATTGTGACGCGGCTCAGTGCTGTGGCGTTTTCCATAGGAACCCCATTCTGTCGGTTCGACACAACGTAGAGAGACCGACAGAAAGGGAACGTCTTGGTTACGGATGTAACCTCGGTTCCCTGATGGAGGGAACGAGACGTTGAGTCCCTCATGCCACAACACTGGCCGCCCACCCCAGCGGTCGGGGGAGGATGCTTTAGGCTCCTCAGACCAAAGGTAAATGAATGAGCACGCCGGCTTCCCTCTTATACCCGGACATCCGGGGAGGAGCCCGGCATGCAAATTTCATTCGCCAATTTTCATTGGCCTTTTCTAAATACTCAGAAGATGATAGGTTCTCAAGACAAACCCCATTCTGGCAGTTCGACACAACGTCTCGTTCCCTCCATCAGGGAACCGAGGTTACATCCGTAACCAAGACCCGCTCAAAACCAATCCACCTTATTGAGCCCGAAAACTCTGAGTATGCTCAAACTAAACACGAACTTACCAAAACCGATACCGGCTTCGTGATACAGGCCACTGGTGTCATCAACCCTACCTCAACCATGGCTCCTCCCTCCATCGACTCCACCGTGGACAATCGTCTTGGCTGGTGTCTGGACCACCATCTGGCTCCTCCTGAAAATTGTCATGAGCATCCACGTTCCACATCCTTTTTAAGGGAGAACACATTATAGTAATCATATTTGTACATCAAGAACACCGGATATCTGGAGGTACCCACCAATGGACAGTGACATCTATAATCTTGACTCCCTGTTTGCTTTATTAAAAGGCACAAACAACTGTAACAACAACAAATGTAAACTACGATGAAAACAGAGTGAAGAAAGAAAGCGGGGAACAGGAAAAGTTACCCATTGAGCATGCTGTCTTTCATTTTGTATGATATCCTTTAATTAACAGGAAAAATCTGCAGATACTCCACTGGTTTTACTCGGCTCACTGCACAGATCTCATCTCTCTAGAAGATCCAGCATAGATCTAAAAGCTGATAGTAAGCCATGTTTCTTTCTGCTTTCCTCAAATTCTATGAGTGGAGAATCACTTTGCCAAATGCCCAAGGAATTCAAGCCTTTTCCTCATTATAGGCTTTGTCTGGTTTCTATTCGAGTATATGCGGCCTGTATCCTGGGCTGTAACTGGCACAGGATGATTCCCCAGTGGCCTGTCTGTCTGAAGATACTCATTCAGGGTCATACACAACTGTTCCAAAGAAATAGTTCACCCAAAAATAAGACGTCTGTCATCAATTACTCACTCACAAGACTGTGAAACACAATATACTATAGATGTGAATGGTGCTTTGGATTTAAAAAAATCATAAAAAGTAGTCCATATGATTTGGATGATCTATTTAAATTCTTTTGATGCAGTATGATATTTAAACTGGCTGTGTTGTGATTGGTCATGCGACACATTAACAAGATGATTGGTCATCATTTAATATCTTAACGCTTGTGGTGTTTGGGTCTGTGGGACTTATTTAAAATAAATGCTTTTTATCCATTTCATAGACTATTCTTATATCGTACATATTTATGGCATAATTTTAATCTTTTCTTAAGTGTTTTGTCTTAAAATACTCGGTAACTGACATATGGTCATGTGTTTATAAAACAATTATTGTTTTATTTTGTAATTTTGGAGCTCAGTCATATATTCCTAATGTATGTGGATTTTGGAAAGTGTTTTAGTAGGCTATGCCATATAACATTGTTGTGATCATAGGCTTGTTTAATTTGAAGAGCTGCTTTGACATTGTTTTACAAACTTAATGGATATTCATTGATATACCTCTCTGTAATCTTCTTGTTCCACGTGTATGACATGGACTTTCCTCTCCCTCCTACTACCTGCCATGTCATAGCCAATGAAACCCCTCATCTAAGCTAGTGATTGAAAGTGACACAAACAACACATCCGTCAACCGCTGAGGTTTCAGACCAGCTGCCCACAGTGGAACCAAGTCTCATAAAACTCACTTTGCAAATCCAGAATTATTAGTACGTGGCCACAACATATCTCTGTGGCTGAGAGAGCGGGTTGTGTTTTGCTGTTACTTAGAGACATCTCAGATATCGTTTGGGCAATGCAAAGTAGAGAGACTGCAGATCAATGCAGCCCTCCACAAACACCATTAGTACACAACCTCATATGATCAGTTTACTGAACAAAAAACATTGTGCCGCATCCCTGTACTCAGCATCCCTTTACTGGAAACAATTGATGCCTTGTTGGAGTGAAATTAATCCTCCGAATTCATTAGCCGAATCAGATATTCAATCGACGCAACCCAAAATAATTATGTAGCGGAAAACGAATGACAAATGACTCGTCTGCCTAAGCTTTCCATTGACTAGACAAGACTTACTTATTTCAAACACGGAAAATATGATACTGGCCAGCCTCATCATAATAACAAAACACCAGCCACATCTGAATCTAATTTATCTCTCATTTTAAATTTGTCAGTGTCTGCTTTTCTTTCCAAGGCTCCAGAGAGAGGAAATGAGACATGAAAGGTGCCAGCACGATCGGCTGTTTGGGTATCTCTCTGTGTGCTATTACCATCTACAGAGGCGTTATTAATCCCCTCAACAATATTTTTGTATGTTATGTTTATTAATTGGAGAGAGAAAGAGTGAATTTAGAACTGTGCGCTGTAGATGTTTGGTTTCTGCACAAATATATCCAATTGCTTTCTCACAAAACATGATCGACATGTTGAGACTCCAGTTCGCTGTGAAGAAAATACTCTCCACACATGATCGACACAGTGAAACTCAAGTCTCTCTGGTTGAAAATATGATCCAGAGGGTAAATTGCCAACAATTAAACAACGGGCCTCTGTAGAGAGGGTGAGAGGCAAACACACAGCTCTTTCACGCTGTCTGAATATAGTGTGGCCCAAATGCATCTAATTAATGGGCTTCTTGTAGCCAAAAACACCTCTTTCAAATGTGCATTATTTTAGGCAACTTAAATTGGCTAGATCTTTAGTCCACCGTGTCACCAGAATGAACAGTGTACAGTCAAAAAGTTTAAAATCTCCTGCATTCAAAGGTTTGTGTAAACTTTTGAGGAATTCGAGCTGTCATAAATAAATCACATTGCAGTTATCACACACAGCCCCTTCTAACGGCAAAGCACAGAGAGCTGTACGGCATCTCCCCTTTTGGCGATGAAGGTGATGCAATCATAAGTGTTTTCCAGGCTGTATTTACAAGACGATTAATGCCTTTTTAAAGAGTAAAGTTGCTTTCAAAGCAGTACCATGCTAGAAAGTCTCGGGCACAGCCTAAAGAATAATCAGACAGTTGTTTGGCATAATGAACTCTGATGAAAGAGAGCGATGTAGTCAATATCTGTCATATTGGATGGTAGATTGTAAATGAACCCAGCTGACATGTGGTGTTATGAAACGAGGTTATTTATCGCACATCCTTTATAGTGTGCCAGCCTCATCCCACACTAAGCCACGGCACAGCTGTTCTTCACCATTTCACGCCTTTTTGCTAATTGCACAAGCACACTAATGATGACCTATTTCCGTGGGTAATTTTAATCTACAGAAACAACGCGTGGATTCATAATGTTATCAGGAAATTAGAGGGTATTTAGAGGAAGGGGCTCATTTGAAAACCCCTCAACATAATCTTTACAGATATTGAAAATCAAAGTTTAAAGAATTGTGAACTTGAAAATTACAGACAGTGAAAGGAATAGTTCAACCAAAAATAAAAATTCTCTCGTTCCAGATGTATACATGTAATGCCGTCTGACATTTTTATTCTAAAATGATTCTTTTTTATCAGGTTCTGTTTAAAAGTTATTTCACTTTAATGGTAAAGAGGACGTATTCATTGCCAGTGAATCACTGAATCTAACATAGGAACATATAGAAGTCTGATAAAAATGCTAATTTGAGAAGAAAATGTCAAACGGCACTAAGAGGCTTTTGCATCTGAGCTCTTCATTTGTAGAAAACTTCATAACGCAAAGGAAGAGAAACCCAACTGCTGGTGCACATACAGTCATCATTAAAGTAATCCATATAACTATAATGGATTAAAAATATTTTTCAAGCAAAAAGAATAGCTGTAAAAAAGGTAATATTTTAAACAACATCTTTTCCTTGCAGGCCTTTTGTCATTTATGAACTTGACAGCTTCTGTTCACCGTTAATTCCTGCTAAACTAAACGTCTTTTGCATTAAATGAAAAGAAGGACAACCATGTTTTGAACAACATAATTGGGAATTCAAAATTTTTAGGTGAACTACTATTAGACTATGTAAACTGATTCAGGATTTAAAAAATATGTTACTTTGCAAAATGTGCACTCTGGTTTCCTAACGGATTTCACTATGACCCTGACCTGCAAGAGGAAATGAGATTGTTCCCCTCTTGTTTCTGTGGATCAGAGTATGTGAGCAAGATCAATGGTCGTCAGCCCTCCATAATGAGCTAGATGATGTGACACAGATGGTGGTCAATTTCTATTTACTGATGTTTTTCGGACCCCCACTACCCTTTTTCTCTCTGTCACAAATTGTTAATGGGGATTTGTTTAGACAACACCTCTTAAAAACACTGTAGACGGTAAAATAGGAAATACATTAAGGTAGGGTGAAAGCGTACATTGTTGCCCATTCATGGTCATGGTTAAATATATGTGCAGACCTTTACTGAAAAGTGTGAATGCCACTTGGCACACTTGAGCCATAAAACACATATCAACTGTTTATTATTTCACCAAAGCCTATCCCGTATACTGTCATTTCTGGAACAAAAATGATCACGCTCCCACCCACATCACATGACGTCATGTCCAGTGTGAGGTTGGAGGCCATAAATATTTCAGTGCGGTTGTTTGGGCCTGGTGACAGGGCCAGCAGCCCACAGCTTGCCTCACTGACTAAATTAAAGATGTGTTGTGTTCAAATGCTGTGACTGCCTTAGATTAGCCACAAACAGTAATCTGTCACTTAGCTGCAGCCTGGTTGGCCGTGTGAGCTGATGTAAACTGGGCCTGTCTTGATGCTCCACCGGTCAGTGTAATGGGGATTCATTGATCCACTGGTCTCTCGCTGATTGAGTTAGATAATTAAAAAGCCTCTTGTATCTGTTCCATTAAGGATTGTTTGTGTAGCTCCTTTTTTGTGCCTTGTATTTATTCCTCTGTTGGAAACCGCAAACTTTGAGGATCCCATGAGCTTTTTGTCTTTTCCGCTCCCCTTTTCAAGCATTTAATGAAATCATTTTGCTTTTGTGAGATTAAATAGATTATAATGTAAGCTTCTCTAATAAATATCTGAGTATGAGAAAAAAATTCTCATACTCATACAAAAGGACAGGCTAAAACAAGAGACACACTCCAAGGCCTTCAGTTGTGGCATCACTCTGAGGATGCAATTTAGGAGCGATACTTCCTGTATGGGCACGTTTTTTGGAACTTCTGAGAATAGTCAATAGTAAGGGTGGTTACTGATGTGGTAAAAGTCGATCTTGAAGTTCAAAAAATCTCTCAGACAAAGAAGGTTCAGGTGTCAAGGAGTTAACTTTATTTGATCAGGCCAAACAAAGTGAGATGTCCCAAGTCATCTGAAAACCAAGTGTTTACCAGCCTACAATTATAGTGAAACTTAGGAAAGGAGGTGCTTTCCTAAACCAATCAGGAAATTCCCTTTACCTTTTATTTTTTATTATCCAATCATTCTTGTCTGCCACTATTATTTTCTAGGCAACAAGGTTTGTATCTAATGGTGGAATGTCGACCTTTACTTGGTTTTTAAAAATAAGTTTTCCTGTTGGTACCATTTTTCAGGCCACAAAGTGAACTACATGTTCAACCTTCTGAACTTTATCTAGGTCAGGCCTCAAACAGATCTCAAAGACATCACTGAATTTTGTATTGTTGAAATCTGTTCTATACTTGGTTAAAATGATTAAAAATATACTTATAGTTCAAACAACACTCAATCATTGCTTAAGTATGCTGATTATATCATTAAATCATCAAATCATCTTCATATATTCAGTTGTAACACTCAATCATTGGTCTGATTATTAACACATCTATGGTAATATCATTCCTATGAATACTTCTTATAAGTGGGATGTACAACAGAGCCCAAAAGTGCAATGTGCAAATACAACAATCAACAAA